>NC_059360.1:0-197500 GCF_019703515.2 Myxocyprinus asiaticus
CCTTGAAAGTGGGTGGGTAGGGCTTGGTTTCGTGCCTCTATCACCTTCCTGGCAAAAGTTATGGCAATCCGGCATAAGCATGGTGGTTTTCATCCCTAACCTAACCTCCACCCTACCTACCTAACCCTAACCTGACTTGGTGGTGGCACCACTGGAAAGAGCACCCTTGAAAATGGGGGGGTAGGGCTTGCTTTCATGCCTCTGTCACCTTCCTGGCAAATGTTATGGCAATCCGGCATGAGCATGGTGGTTTTCATCCCTATATCCTAACCCTAACCCTAACTGATGACCTCCCATGGAGACTTTGCAGCACAAGGTGCTGTGGCTTAGTTGGTTAAAATACCTGCCTAGTAAACAGGAGATCCTGGGTTCAAATGTAGCGTGTTGTGGCCGCTGAGTCTCTAAGATGTAAACGGCACTTTGTAGGAGGGCCAATCGGGTTGAGGCACTTGCTGACCTCATAGAGATTCGGAGGTGGCACCACTGGAAAGAGCACTCTTGAAAATGGGTGGGTAGGGCTTGCTTTTGTGCATCTATCACTTTCCTGGCAAAAGTTATGGCAATCCAGCATGAGCGTGGTGGTTTTCACCCCTATATCCTAACCCTAAACCCTTTCATCCCTATATCCTAACCCTAACCCAGACACAACATGGTGCATAATGAGGGCTCTGTGGTGCAATGGATAGTGCCTTGCACTTCTAAATGACAAAATGTGCCCATTCAAAGGCTGTGGGTTCAAGTCCCAACAGAGTCACTGCCTTAGTCTTTTTGCTAAGCACACTTGGCCATCGAACAAGTCTATCTGACCACCAAAATTCTTTTCTCAAACAAACACTTTCATGCTCACCATAGCTTGGCCTGTTCATTGATCTGATGACCTCCCATGGACACTTTGCAGCTGAAGGTGCTGTGGCTTACTTGGTTAAAGTGCCTGCCTAGTAAACAGGAGATCCTGGGTTCAAATCCCAGCATAGCGTTTGTAGTGTGTTGCAGCTGCCTAGTCTCAAAGATGTAAATGGCACTTTGTAAGAGGGCCAATCAGGTTGAGGCACTTGCTGACCTCATAGAGACTCGGTGGTGGCACCACTGGAAAGAGCACCCTTGAAAGTGGGTGGGTAGGGCTTGGTTTCGTTCCTCTATCACCTTGCTGGCAAAAGTTATGGCAATCCGGCATGAGCATGGTGGTTTTCATCCCTATATCCTAACCCTAACCTAACCCCACTAACTCTAACCCAGCATGAGCATGGTGGTTTTCATCCCTATATCCTAACCCTAACCTAATCTTAATTACCCTTAGAGTAATATCCACACTAGCCCCTAAACCTAACCTTAATTACCCTTAGAGCAATACCCTCATCAGCTCCTAAACCTAACCTGGGGTACCCTTACAATAATACCCCCTTTGGGATGTATTTATTTTATTTTATTTTATTTTATTTTACTAAGAGCTGTGTTTGTGTCCCTTTCCCGCTCTTGGGTGGGTTCTTAGTGGTCAGTTGAGGGAAGGACTGTGCACAACCCGGCCTGGGCCCTTTATTGGACCCAGGCCTTGGATTTTACATTTTCCTATCCCACACACAACAATGCACATAATGTGGGCTCTGTGGCGCAATGGATAGCGCATTGGACTTCTAAATTTCAAAATGTGGCCATTCAAAGGTTGTGGGTTCAAGTCCCAACAGAGTCACTGCCTTAGTTATTTTGCTAAGCTCACTTGGCCAACAAACAAGTCTATCTGACCACCAAAACTCTTTTCTCAAACACTTTCATCCTCTCAATAGCATGTCCTATTCCTTGATCTGATGACCTCCCATGGAGACTTTGCAACAGAAGTTGCGGTGGCTCAGTTGGTTAAAGTGCCTGTTTAGTAAACAGGAGGTCGTGGGTTCAAATCCCAGCTGTGCCTTTGTAGTGTGTTGTGGCCGCTGAGTCTCTAAGATATAAACAGCACTTTGTAGGAGGGCCAATCGGGTTGAGGCACCTGCTGACCTCATAGAGACATGGTGGTGGCACCACTGGAAAGAGCACCCTTGAAAATGGGGGGCTATCACCTTCCTGGCAAAAGTTATGGCAATCCAGCATGGTGGTTTTCACCCCTATATCCCTAACCCTAATCTTAGCAGTGCTTATCTGACAGTGACTGTGCTATCTGGCCCCTCCTGAGGATAGGAGGTCCTGACACCTCCTATTGAAAGTGTGTTCAATTCTTAATTCTTGGGAAGTTGATTTCCTTACTACAGAGAGTGTAACCTCAGAGTGTTGGAGACACAGCGTGATGAGCTCTGTGGCGCAATGGATAGCGCATTGCCCTTCTAAGTTGCAAAATGTGGCCGTTCAAAGGTTGTGGGTTCAAGTCCCAACAGAGCTTCAGCTCCAGTCATGCAGGGTGATTGGTGACTCATTTTACTGGGGCTGTAAAAATTCTTGTGATAGTGGCTCTGACAGCTTGTTGTATTACAGTTGATATAATGCTAACACGAAAGCACAGTTGAGAGGCTTCGACCTGTGGCTTACGGTCTACTGTTATGTAATGTGCAAATTTCACTGTGTTCTCTCTTTGGTGGATGTCAATGAAGTGACTTGGCACTTCTCTGTAACATTTAGATGAAAGCGTTAGGAGTTAAATAACAACAACAGCAGATTTTAAGCAGACTATAGTAAATTTACCAACCCCTAATTCACTCTTAAGAGCACTTTCACATCACACTGGCTTATGTTTGGCAAGTTTTGAGAAGTAAATTGTCAAACAGAACCAAACTTTGAAGTAAGGATTCAAGTTATTACTCTGGATTCTTATGCATACACACTGTGACAGAACTGGCACATAGGATGCCTCACACGGGACACCAGTTATTATGTAGAGCTTTACTGGTTGTTTAGATCAGTGTTACTATCAGAAATAATTAATTATTTCTATAGTTATTAATTAATATTTCAATTAATTAATTGGATCTAACTCATTAAAACCTCATATGGAACTCCAGTAAATGTAGTGTGCTATGTTTAGGAGCAAGTTTGGTTAATAGCAATAATTAATAATTATCAAAGATAACTATTAATTATTAAAATCAATAGAACATTGATGAGAATCAATGTTAGCTTTTTTAAAACTTTTATATCAACAATTATCAAAGATAATCATTAATTGTTAACATTGATGAAACATTAATTAAAATTAACACTAGCTTATTGATCATTCAAATTCAATCATCAAAGATAATTGTCAATTATCAAAAATCAATAGAATATTAATAAGGATTAACATTGACGGGGCACCACCCTGAAATCAGGGACTAATAACCGAATAGTAAAACAGTCTCAATATTAGATTGTTTTCTTAGGAAAATCGACATCCGAAGAATATTGATTTTCGGGAAAAAAACATTGAATGAAGGCTTGAATCCGAGCACTCACATACCGTCAGCATGACACAGGTGTATGCAAAACAAACCAAAACACTTCTCTTTGTAATATAAACAAAGTTTATTTATGCAGTAATATCAATTAATAATTAATACAATGCAGTCAATAAACTTCCGACTTACAACTACAAACTAAACAGTGATATGATTAGATATGGAAATAAAATAATCCTATAACACATAAGGTGTGTGTGTGTGACAGTGTGTGTGTGACTGTATGTGTAAGGAGGGACATGCACAAAATAGCGGACGTGACTCTCGTGGAGGGTATGTCACGCGAGACTTCCGGCCAGGGAATATGACCGCGAATGGGGGCGGATATGGCGTCTACCAGTTACCGCGTATATCCGCTTGTACGATAGCTTAGGGACAAAGCTGGGCTTTAGCATTTAAGCTATCTACGAGCCAAAATGTGTGCCAGAATGTTTGTGAGGGGTCGCGTGCCTGCGTGTGTGTGTGTGTGTGTGTAATTAGTACGAGAGAGAGAGAGAGAAAGTGACAGCCCTAAAGCTGATTTCGCGATCGTGGGAGAGAAAGCAGCTGTTTAGTTCATCGCTCAGAGACGCGGTGGACGGCTCGTAAACAGTCCCATGTTATTTGACTCTTTAATGGATGAACTCAGTTGCTGTCTCTTCCGCAATGGTGAAACTGCACAACAATTCAATTTGGTTGGACCACAATACAGCAAAACAAAATCGTGATAATTAATACCCTGAGTATTAATAATGAGCGGACATGACGATCCGTAAACTGTACAAGCAAAAACCCTGAAACACAAGAATAACACACTATAATATTCTATCTCTGACCAGACGTAAACCTCTTACTTGAATCGCATGAGGACACAGGTAGAATGTGTTTTCCTCCATCCTTTAACTCTGACCTGGTTCCTTGAGGCTCGGGTGATGACGGGAGGCCGTTTCCTTGCTCTGTCGGCGGGCGGTATGGCTGTTGATTCTCGGCGGGCTAGCGGAGAACTCAGAAATGTCGACTTGATTGAAGATGGAAGAGAAATCTTTAATCTCTTCACTTCTGTAGGCAAACGGATGAAGATGCGAATTGCTCGGCGGTCTCCTTCGGATCCGTTAGAGTGTTTGGTTGAACACAGAGTAATCTCAACTCGTCCAGCGAGATGGAGATTGTATGGCTACAGTTTCAAGTCGGACATTACTTCCTTGTGCCACGAGGTTGCACCTGAGAGCAGCAAAAAGCTATGTCTATATTCGGTGAACAAAGTCGCTGGAAGTGAATTCTGGAAGCATTTCAGAATTATTTCAACTCCTGATGATGTCATGTTTGAGGGACGTTCTGTTGTGTGCCTCATCCAATAGGAGTTGAGAGTTCGATCCTTTAGTGAGCAAGGCTTCATGGATTTGTAGTCTGTTTTGGAATCCCTTTGTTTGATTTTGGCGTGATTTATATCAGTAAAATTTACGACTTGGAAGGTGGGGCATGAGTTATGTTTTTATGACTGTTAGGCCTGCCTTTGTCTTCTATCTGAATACATGAGGCCCAACACATCCAAGACTTGAAGAGCTGCAGTTGTTGCAAGCCGAATTTTCTTTTAACTGAAAAGTAATTTTATCAATGGCATGAACATAGACATTTTAATTTATTTGTTCATATTTAAGTCAAACCTTAATAACTTATCAAGTACAAACAGCACAGCTTTGAAACTTGGAGGCAAGTCACGTGGACTTCTGATGTCAGCTTATGTCTCAAGCACAGTTGCTACATGACTGTCTACAGCACATTTTTAAGAAGTAGCACAAGCTACTTACCATCATTGAGAAAATCTTGGAATGTAAAATCGTTTATCAATTTTACAAATTTCTTCACGCCTTGATATTGAACTTTCATCAGCATGACGAAAGCTGCAAGGGAAGAAAAATTCTAATTCTAACGCTAGGCAATGTTAAAGAAAGTCCCGCATTCCAAATAAGAGTGTCAATTCGGCAAAGTTATCGCTTGGTCTTTACAAGGTCATTGTAGCTGCTGTTGAAACTCCATAAAAATAGCTGCAAAGTGGTTGGCATCGTGAGACTTGCAATCAGCACTGCACATGCACTTTGGCCGAAACAAACTGAAATATACTATGTTTCAGCTATTTGAACGTATGAAACAATGATTATGATACCATTCATGTCATATTTTATTGCTGATTTAAAATGTTATTGAAATGTGAGTTTGGCAAGCAATTTTTGAGATTTCGGTTAGCATAAGTTTATATTAGATTAGGTTAAATTTCAGTTTCGCTTAGGTCTAACCCTAACCTAGTAAATAGTGCATTAACTAATGTTAACAAATATAACTTTTGATTTAAAAAATGTGTTAGTTTATGTTTAAATTAACATAGTTAATAAATGCTGTTAAAGTATTGTTAATTGTTAGTTCATGTTAACTAATGTAGTTAACTAATGCAACAAATTGAACCTTATTGTAAAGTGTTACCATTATTATTTTATTGCATATTATTATGCAATAGTAATAGAATTCATGGTAACACTTCCTTTAAAGCCCATATTTATAATGCATTGTAAAGGCATTATAAAGACATTCTACTCCATTCATAATGTCTTATAACACACCTTATAATATGGTGTAACTTCTCATCAATAATTGCAGCCACAGTTATAATATATTATAATACTTAACCTATTCATGGTTATACCTTAAAGCAGTGGTTCCCAAACCTGTCCTGGAGTCTCCCCAACATTAGACATTTTGCATGTCTCCCTGATCAAACACACCTGATTCAACTCATCAGCTCATTAGTAGAGTCCAGTCTCCATTTCTTGAAATGGGTGCATCTGTTGGGGAGGCTCTAGGACAGGTTTGGGAATCACTGCATTTAAATGTGTATTGCATTATATTATTATAACCTTTTAATAACCTATTAAAACTATCTTATGGATGATTATAAGCAGACATTGTTTGTCACTTACTATAATGAATACAGTCTATAATGCTCTATAACTACTGCAGATAAAATTGGATGTTGATTGTATTGTAATGAATTATACTATATGGCAGTGTTTCTCAAACCTCTCCTGCATTACCACTAACACTACACGTTTTTGTATGTCTCCTTTATCTAACACATGATAATTCTCCTGATTAGCTAATTAGTAGAGTGCTTCATAATCTGAATTGAGTGTATCAAATGAGGGAGACATCCAGAATGTGTAGTGTTGGTGGTACTCCAGAAAAAGATTGAGAACCGCTGCTCTAAGGTATAATATGAATAGGCAAGTATAATGTATTCCAATTGTGGTTCCAATTACTTATAAGTTGAGAAGATTTTATAAGATGTAGCCTATTAAGAGACATTAAAAAATGAATTACAGTGCACTTACAATGCATTATAAATATATGGGCTTCATAGAAAGTGTTACAAAAATCATTTTTAAATTCACTTTCATGCATTATGTTAAGGTGAAGTGATGTGACAGAAATAGAGCAACCCATATATTCATGTCACTGCATGTCATTAACCTTGTATGATCCCATACGTACCAAGCAATTTTTCATCTCACAAATGTTACATTAAAGTGAAACTGGAGCAAATTAATTGGTATTTACTTTCATGTAAGTTTGGCGCACACTTCTAGTACGTTCATTACACGATAAGCGAACATGAACAGTTAATATCAAATCTGACCAGGAAATAAATGTTCAAAGTGCTTCTTCACAGCTGTTTCTTGCTGGGTTAGCTGATATTTTAGTTTAGAGAAGAGTGTATTCCTCAGACCATCTAAAGCTGCACATGCGGGGTGCACGTGTCATTTTAAACAAGAAATCGTGAGTTTTTGAGTGCTGTTCCCTTACACTTAAACTGTCAGTGAATATTTGTGAGAACATAATAATGCACGACTGTATTAAAATATGAGACAAAATGCATTTCATGGCCATAATTTGCCATTGCATATAACTTGAGCCACAGGAAGTGAAAAATAGATGCTGCATTATTTGCGTTAATTTGTTTTTATGCGTTAAACATTAATCACATAAATTAACAAGTTATTTTTCCCGGCCAAAATTCTAAAATATAACAAAACCCAAGTTGAATGAGAAAACTGATAAAATTAATTATTTAAAATATTTATTACCCTTTCCTCAATTTGCCAGATAATTAGCTATCTAGCTAGCTGGCCACGTGGCTCCTCTCGGTTCTCTGCCATATTATCTAAAAGGAAATAATATTAGCAATCTGGCAATGTTGGGAAACTTACATATGTTATTAGAAATTTTGAGAAACTTAAAATCAAATATGAAAATTGATATGTGTAATTTATGTCAACTCACTGTAATTACACTGACTCTGACCATTAAACACTCTGCAAGTGTTGATGTCACTCATATCAACACCAGAATCAACACTTTAACTCCGGTAAATTAACTTCAGAAAAATAACTCTAAACAACACTGGAAACTTTGCACTTTTGGCCTCTAGCGGGTGAGACAGGACAGCACCGTGAGCAAGAGTGTTACCCGCTAGGACAGTTTATTTTGAACAAGAGGGGTGAACGGTTACAGAATTTAACGTGGGATTATAATACTGAACTGATGCAGATCAATAGCCTGTCTGTGTGTGCGATGGTGCGATGAACTGGATGGCGGGAAGAAAAAATAATGTCCAGTGAAAAGTCAAAAGAAGATCGCAATGTATGTAATTGTAACTATATCAGATATTATTAATAAAACACGGGAACTCCTTCCGTGGGCATTTTTTAGTCCCCATATTTGGAATTTCTGGGATATTTTTTGTCAACTTCGGTGTCATTTTTGATGGGGAGGAGGGGGGGGATAGGTCCATGTGGGGATTTGTGGGAGGACAAATTACACTACAGCACTGATATTATTGTGAGGCTGTGAGCAGACAGCGTCAGTCAATGCATTGGAGAAAACAGCGACCATAAATGTAAAAAAAAAAACAATGTCAGATTTTCCTAACAAGCAACCATATTTTTTAAAACAACCCAAAAAACTGCAACCCGACCCTTGGTTTTTTTTTCAAAGAAGAAGCCTAAAGTTGCATATAATAAGTGGACTTGGCAGCACTATTTTCTACCAGCTTTGCTTCTCTCCATGATGTACTGTAGTGATTCCCTCAACTCTTTCTTTACTAATGTAATGAGGGCAATAGACAGAGCATGTGAGCAAAGTGGAGCGGTGTGACACTCCGCTCAATAACCCGCTCCGCTCAACCGCTCACGGCCCAAGCAGACGCTCCGCTCAAGTACCGCTCACTCAAATTCTGCTCTGACATAAAATTTCTCTGTAGTATACTTGGTTCCAAACACGTACACAGGGGGTAGCTACAGTGGCCCAAGCAACTGCCCCTTTGCCCACATTGGCTGAGGTGCCCCTCTAGGTGAAATATAGACTATAGGCCAACATTTATTACATTATCAGATGATTAGTAATGTACACATCTGAAATTATGTGATTGTATTGTTGTGTTTTTGTATATAAAATCTTTCTGTTTAGTTTGGACTGGTTTGCAACGGCTGTTAGATAACTGGGTCTACCAGACCTTCGTTATAATTTGTTATCAGTCAAATATTTCTGTGTTAGCACATATGTCATTGAACATCTTCAAATAATATCTTAAAAAAGTTCAGTTCTAAATTACCTTTATTTACTTTAAACAAGTCATCAAACATGCCTCTACAAGTGATAAAACATATGTGCGTTGGTGCAGAAACTCGCATATGTGCAAATATGTGCTTTTCAGTTTAAACTGGACCCGAGTGTTACAGCCGACCCAGAAAAACACAATCTTTTCAACTTTAAAGTTTGTTCGAGTCATTTATGGCAATAATTAAAACATGGACTGGTACCAGGAAATATTGATAGGTAAAATTGACATTCATAATTGTTTTTCAGTTGTCTCCACAGAATGATTATTAGGCTACTGTAGATTTGATACATTAATAGGTTTCTGATTTAATGCTATCAGACTTTGGGTCTGTAAATTAAAATGAGCAATTTCTCATCCTAATTTTGTGTTCAGTTTTAAAGGGTGTATTCATTTATCTAGAAAAAAGCAGTGAATGGTTTTCTATTTTTCAGTATTGTTGCTTGATTAATATTCCCTACAATTTTATATGTACGAATCATATGCAATCTAAAGGACTGCGGTTATTTATATAATAATTATTATATTAGTAGATATCATGTACCCCCTTTGTTTTTCTTGATATTTTTAAAGCATTACAAATTGAATCTGGACTTTATATGCGTCAAAAGATCATGTGTTGTGCATACGCTCTTTATATGTACAGCAGAGTTTAACTATGGATTTAGCAAAAAAAAATATATCCTGCATAAAGTGAGATTTTGTCCAATATATATATTAGATGAAATCATGTTTAATGATGCTAAAACAAATAAAAATTATTTAATTCACAAATTACACTGCCTTCGTTTAAGAATGTTTTTTTTTCTAATGTACAATCATTTATAGGTTTTTTTCTCTGCGCATGAATGCAGCAAGCGATGTCAAAGATGTTTTCTGCAACCACTAATTTAGAATCATTTATTTACATTTCACTTATCGTTAAGATGTGGATTTGGCTTTGGGAAAATGACCAGCAGCTTTGTGCTACTTTATCCCGAAGCAGAAACCGAAAGCAACAGGCGGTCGATTAAGTGAGATAATTCCGCTATGAAATTCTCTTTGTGAGAATGGAAATCTTTATTAATCAAATGCTCAATTGTACAATAGAGGCATGAAAGCAGAATGCTGCACCTGCAAATTAGGATACACTGATCTGCAAAATCTTACATGTTTATTGGTTTTGATGCAGGGATTTTTTTGTGTGTGTTCGCCGGGATACAAGGAAACATGCTTTGCCATTATACAATATTATTAAGCTTACATATTCAATTGAGGGTGCTCTAACTTTCTCAAACCTGCAGAACCGGGCCTGCATCTAGCTGGCAGCTGCACTGACATGATTGCAAAACAATAAAATACATTACTTATCTATTTATTATTTAACAGTAGTGTAGCCTACTAGCTCACCTTTTGCTGCACTACTATTTTCATGTAGCACTTCCTCATGCTTTCTGGCAATGTGACACGTACGATTCCAAAAAGAATATTTTCTAATTCTCACGGTCTCCCTTTCAATATCCTCGTTCTTAACTTTGATTTATACTTTGTTTTAGTGAAGTTGCAAACCTTATAATCTAAATAAATGCAATGTTAGAGCTCCATAACCTCAGGCCTATTGCTTATTTCGCAGATTCCCAAACCAGCATATCACGAAGCGCATTCTGGGTTGAGCGAGCAGCACTGAGCGGCCTGAGAGAGCGGAGCGTAATCTTCAAAAAGGCGATCTCTGCTCAGGTGAAATTATCACCACTCAGCTCAATGCTCCGCTCACATGCTCTGGTTCATACAAATACTGTATATACACATGTTAAGTTTGCTTGAAATAAAAGCAGTTGAATGTGAGAGGATGTTTCTTTTTTTGCTTTGTTTAGTAATTACAAGTTGTAAATGTGGAATTACATGAATTATAGGCTCTGACTTGACAAATCTTGACATCATAGAAAGAACCAATATGGCAGTGGCCTCAACAGTTAAAGGTAATATAAACATATATTTCTGTTTGATATGCATTTATTATGCCATTGTTTCCTTGAGCTTTTTTTGTTCTTAAACATTTTGCAAGAACAGATACAGAAGTGAATTAATGGATTAATGTAGTGATAAATATTTTGCTGTTATAAACAAAGCTGTTTTGGCATTATGAGATTAAGTGAATAACTTCCTGAGGATGTGAACAGCTCTAGGTAGAATCTCTGAATTGCCATCTATTTACAGTAATTACAATATGATATGATCACAGCATCAATACTCCATGTGTAAAGAGCACATTAAAAACATCTAGAGTCAGGTTGGAACATGGTTGGAAAAAACTGAAACTAAGCTAAAATATTTTTTTTATAATTCTAAACCTAACTAAAATGAAATAATAATAAAAAATACCTCTAATAAATTGTAGTTTTTGTTTTAGATATTGTTGGAGACTTCAGGCAGAAGAATTAGAAAAATTAGGATACTATTATTAGAGAGGCCTACAGTCCACACCTGGAATTCCTCAAGGTAATCAATTTAAAGGCTTTGCCAAGATGGTGCCCTAAAGTCTTAAACAACCTGGCATAAATGAGTCAAAATTGCACATCTGCCTAACATTAACTTTCACCAAACAATGGTCTCCTCCTCGGTTTGGTCCTGGTCAAACATACCCCCAACTAAATGTGGAGCATGAGACTGATACATCGAGTAACTTATGATCGACTTGTGACCATCATGGGGACCATTGGAGACCGTTGGAGAAAGAGACCAATATCTGATTTCCTGTGGAATTCCTCTATTGACTGTGCTTATTTCACATCAACTACACAGACCTGTCTTTCTGACACAGTATTTAGTATATAAATATACTGTAGATCTACTATAGATCTGCAGTATATCCTAGAAAGTCATATTAGTACATAAACTTTTAAACACATGCTGGAATCATATCTGTTATTTCACACTTCACAATGCACAAAACCAAGTTTGATATGCTAAAATGTATCAAATAACCTCACATGATGCCTAAATGCAGAATTAGAACTACAGACATTAATGCAGAACACAACAAAGATTTTCCCACAAACCAAGCCAAAGAACATTTGAGGTGGTTAGTTTCAAGGCATGGTCTGAGAATATTCACATATTGCTAACTGTCTCCATCCATTAATTCTGTCAAAGCTCATATCTGTGTTTTATTTATGTCTATGTGTGTTAGTTTAGTTTAATCACAAAATAGCAATAAAGTCTGGTTTGTATTCAAAGAGAAGTTGACTGTCATGTGATTTATAATCATAAGTCCCTTAAAACTTGTTTGATCCTTAGCTACTGTACTTACAAACAGAGAAGTAATATCAATATCCATCAAAGAATTAATAAATATGCTCAAATCAACTGATCGCTGGACAAATAAGTTAATCAGATGTAGACATTGATTCTATATTCCCCGATTTAATCATTCATACCCTTTTTGAGGTAAATTCCTTACAATACACAGTATATTATAAAATTTGAAACATTTACAATCCTTATAAATAAAATGCTACTAGATAGCACTTATAAAAGTCTGCCCTGAGAATTTTTCTTTTTTTTTTTTTTTTTTTTTTTTTTGACGTTAAATAACTAAACCGACATTAGATAAATCTGGGAAAAAAAAGACCTATACTAAAACTAACAAAGAGTGCAAACTAATGAATACTAAACAAAATTAGAATGACCAATTAAAAATAAAACAGAAATAAAAATATTACAAATTTAAAACTAATAATAACCCTGTCTAAAGTGAATCATTTTCTAATGTATTCCTCACAGGAGGTTCAATCTTACACAGAGACACTGAGGAATCAGGATAAAGATTAAATCCAGCGTAGAGGGGTTCAGTGAATGTGGTGATGAATGTGTGTAAGTGTGTGAATGTGTGTGTGTCAGAGACGCTGTAGAAAGACAGCTTGCCGGCCAGCCAGTCCAGATACACTGCTACTTTGTTAGATGAAGTTGAGGGGGTGGGTATGGCAATGTTATTATTATTGTGCCAGACAGAACAAATGTTACCATTGTCAGTCCAGTAAAGACTCCAGGACTTTTCATTGAATCCAAACCGACAATCAATCCCTTGTTTCCTGTTTATTCCTTTATATGTCACTGCTACATTACCCATGCCACTCCATTGAGTCTCCCAGTAACAGCGTCCAGTCAGACTCTCTTTACACAGAACCTGAAGACTCTCATGAAATCTCTCTGGATGATCAGGATATGACTGCTTTTCTTTCACATGTGTCATTTTTCTGTTGTCCTCAGACAGAATGAGATAAGTGTTTGCTGTGTTTGGATCCAGTGTGAGATCACAGGAATCTGAACAGAAGAATAGAGATGAGAACTTCTGTGGCAAATCATGTGAGTGTATTCACCTTATGCACCAGAGAAACTAGCGTGCAACCATCTTGATATTGTTGTCTCTGAACTTCCGTTCTAGATATCTATAGATATCTATGTTGTCAAAGTGTAATTAGCTAGCGAAGTGGATTTACAAGTTATAGAGTTGTCAAAAGCTATCATGAGTATTTTAAAGTGTTCAGGGGATGCCATAACAACTCGAAACAGAGCAGGGAGATTTTAAAACAAGAGTACTTTATTCATAAATACACAAGATACCTTCCGACTGTGGACATACTGATATTCTTCTGTGCTCATGAAACTCCAAGAGACAACATAAAGTCATTAAAAATATCTCTGTAAGACACATCTGACCATCTTCTTATGTCATTCACCCATCACATTATAGTTTAGGTGAGTGTATGTTTTATTTTATATTCCATTTACAACAATTTTAATCACATTTACCCCTCTTAAAAATGTAAGGTGACAAATTTATTTTAAAAATTAATTGTACTTTTCTTTAATGTTGAGCTGCATGATTTGGATAAAATAATATATTGCGATTCTTTTGAAAAATATTTTGATTGCGATTTGAACTGCAATATAACAATAAAAAACTAGTGACTATTTTTGCCCAATATTTGGTAATGTTTTGCCCATGCACTACTGCTAATAAAAAGACTTGTGCTACTCTTTGATGGTTCATTCTCGAGTCCTCTTAAAAAGAATAATTAAGACCTTTTTGACTTCCGACACAAAAAAGTAAGAGATAAAACAGTGAAACAATTTTGTGAAACAGTGTATTCCCACAGTAACTATCCATGGTGTACCCCTTTTCTTTCACTATGGTATTGGGTCTCAGCCCATTATTCATCATCATTATTTTTTGGAACCCAGTCAACATCAATATTATATTTGATTGTGGCATTAATTGTTTTTTAGCTATGCCTCCTACAAAAAAAAAAAAATTCTCAGGTGATCTTTCGAAGAGCCACACAAATAACTGAACAAAATGTTGATTTTCATCTTTGTTAAAAAGTTACAACAATACAAAGATGACTTGTGACCGCTGTGCTAACTGAGCTTGATATGTTCCTTTGGCTTGGTATGATGTTCCATCTTCTCCTCTGTCCACAAATACCTCATGTCGTGGGGTGAATTATTTGTACAGTTAAAGTCAGAAGTTTATATACACCTTAGCCAAATACGTTTACATTTATTTTTCACAATTCCTGACATTTGATTGTACAAAACATTTCCTGTCTTAGGTCAGTTAGGATCACTACTTTATTTTAAGAATGTGAAATGTCAGAATAAAAGTAGAGAGAATGATTTATTTCAGCTTTTATTTCTTTCATCACATTCCCAGTGGGTTAGAAGTCTACATACACTTTGTTAGTATTTGGCAGCATTGCCTTTAAATTGTTTAACTTGTGTCAAACATTTTGGGTATCCTTCCACAAGCTTCTCACAATAAGTTGCAGGAATTTTGGCCCATTCCTCCAGACAGAACTGGTGTAACTGAGTCAGGTTTGTAGGCCTCCTTGCTCGCACATGATATTTCAGTTCTGCTCACAAATTTTCTATCAGATTGAGGTCAGGGCTTTGTGATGGCCACTCCAATACCTTGACTTTGCTGTCCTTAAGCCATTTTGCCACAACTTTGGAGGTATGCTTGGGGTCATTGTCCATTTGGAAGACCCTTTTGCCACTGAGCTTTAACTTCCTGGCTGATGTCTTGAGATTTTGCTTCAATATATCCACATCATTTTCCTTCCTCATGATGCCATCTATTTTGAGAAGTGCACCAGTCCCTCCTGCAGCAAAACACCCCCACAACATGATGCTGCCACCCCCATGCTTCACGGTTGGGATGGCTTGCAAGCCTCACCCTTTTTCCTCCAAACATAACAATGGTCATTATGGCCAAACAGTTAAATTTTTGTTTCATCAGACCAGAGGATATTTCTCCAGAAAGTAAGATCTTTGTCCCCATGTGCACTTGCAAACTGTAGTCTGGCTTTTTTATGGCAGTTTTGGAGCAGTTGCTTCTTCCTTGCTAGCAACCTTTCAGGTTATGTCGATATAGAACTCGTTTTACTGTGGATATAGATACATGTCTACCTGTTTCCTCCAGCAACTTCACAAGGTCCTTTGCTGTTGTTCTGGGATTGATTTGCACTTTTCACACCAAACTATGTTCATCTCTAGGAGACAGAATGGGTCTCCTTCCAGATCGGTATGATGGCTGTGTGGTCCCATGGTGTTTATACTTGCGTACTATTGCTTGTACAGATGAACGTGGTACCTTCAGGCATTTGGAAATTGCTCCCAAGGATGAACCAGACTTGTGGAGGTCCACAATTTTGTTTCTGAGGTCTTGGCTGATTTCTTTTGATTTCCCATGATGTCAAGCAAAGAAGCACAGAGTTTGAAGGTAGACCTTAAAATACATCTACAGGTACACCTTCAATTCAGTGCACCTCCTATCAGAAGATAATTGTCTAATTGTCTGAAGGCTTGACATCATTTTCTGGAATTTTCCAAGCTGCTTAAAGGCACAGTTAACTTAGTGTATGTAAACTTCTGACCCACTAGAATTGTGATATAGTCAATTAAAAGTTAAACAATCTGTCTGTAAACAATTGTTGGAAAAATTACTCATGTCATGCACAAAGTAGATGTGATTAAAGTGAGTGATTAAAGAAAAATTATTTGAATGACTTCAAACTAAGTGCATGTAAACTTCTTACTTCAGCTGTATTTGCATATTAACATATAGTGGCCAAACATATTGAAATTACACAAAAGTGAAATTAAAGTGAATTTGGTGCACTTTTAATACAACATAAGTAAATGAAATCAAACCTGGAGGAGCACATCTGTCTCTGAGCATGAGATGGAGTTGTGGAGCACAGAATCACTCTAAAAACACTGTCATACTGTACTACCACAACACAGACAGGACAGAGCAGCACACATAAACTTTGAAGTGAGCAGACTTTTTATTTATTTAATTAAATCAAAGCCCTTTTTGATTTAATAATAAAGGTCATATTGCAATTTCAATTAGCCATGTGTCATATTTTTACAATATATTAGAAAAAACAGAAAATATGTTTGGTGTGCAATGTTTTAAGACTAAATTATATTAATTGTAACATGAGATTAATAGTTAAGTTCTTTTCAAGTCCATCCCAAATTGACACAAAGTTAACATGTACTGTATGTTGTGTCCTTCGATAATTGGCTGATAAAGTCTTTGGCTGTAATGTATTGTCCAAGTTTTACATTTCAATTTTATTTTAATTCATTGTACAGCTCTAATTAAAAGGAAAGAATACAAAAAATACTTACATTTATTTAGTCCTGGTGTGATTCTGAAGAGTTCATTATGGTCCACACTAACAGAAAAAAATAAAACACAAATTATGTTAACTTTGTTTCTCTTTAACATAAATCTACATAACTTCACAAATATACTATTACAGAATTTGATAGTAAATATTGTACTGTACCGTGTGTGTACAGTATCACAGAGACTAATATACCAATTTGGTATACCCTTTATTTTATTTATTTATTTGTTGCAATCTTAAGATCTACATATTTTTTTTTTTTCAATAAATAATTATACTAAATTATGGCAAAAATGTTAAATTAATCAGTTAGCAAAAAATGTAAAATTACAATAAAAAATTTATATAGATAGACAGATAGAGTCTCTGAATGGTGATTCACAAGACTGTCACCACATTTAGACAACATTATGCCAAGATATCGAAGATGCTAAATTGCAAACAGATTTTTAAATATCGAACGGTGTTGCCATGGCGGTTCACTAAATTAATGGCAAAAATAGGCAAACAGGAAGTGTCTGCGTGCATTGTGTGATTTAGATTATAATTGAGTTGTATGTTGTTTCTTGGGGGCTAAACACATGGACGTGCCTATTGTGGGTCACAGTCATAGTGCCACTAACTGGCAGCAGGAAGTGTGGCACTTACAACAGACTTTGAAAAAGTTATTTTATATTTACCCCAATTGCTTAAATTGTTTAAACACTGCTGATCAAAAATTTTGTGGAGTTGTAGTCAAACTGGAATGGTGGCATATATCTATTACTCATTGTATGATTAGGGTCCAAGTTTACATTAATGCTGAGTTGTTGCTGTGTCCATCATCCATTATTTCCAAAAGCCACCGAGTGGAAATGGACCTATGGTGCTTGGGCCCGTCATCGCTGCTTGCAGCTATATTTCCTTTTATTTTTATTTTTTTAAACTAATATATATGACAAATATATTTGTATTGTACAAAACACAATAAAAGATTAATAATAATAATAAAAATAATAATAATAATAACAATAATGAACACGTAGTATTATCTTGTATTATAATACAATTCAAATGGGCTCCAAAAAGTGAGTGAACTTATAGTTTTTGCACCCTCTATTTGTAGAATATATGTGTAGAGAAATATTGTTTTTTATTACTGTATTGTTGTATTGGTGCATCTAAATGAAAATCAATATAATTTTTGAAGCCATATCCCCCAGCCATGAGCGTTAGCATAGGAAAGTAGCCTATGCACAGATATGGGACAAAAATCTACCCTTATATCTAGGGTAGACCAGGGGCATGCTCCCCTGGGACAATCTTTCGGCATAAACAACACAAAATCATTAAATTCTGGTAAATTTGAGAAAGGAGTTTTTAAAATTTCTCGGGTATATGTAGCATTCATGTAACTATTGACTGAAGCATTTCTAAAAGACAATACCCGTTCAGAACAAGCATGTTCTTGTGCTACACAAGATGCAGCACAATGAATAAAGCAGGACGCAGGTGTCTTGATGCATTTTTAACAGTTGAATTTCTTTTTAAACTGTCACGGCATCAAAAAATGCAGTGCTCCTGTAAGAGATGCTACATAAAAAATGATTACAAATCAGAGCAGGTGGATGCAAAAAAACACGTTCAGAGTGAACAGCCCTTTATTTACGTGACACAGCACTGCTGCTCCCTATATGCAGAGTACGCATTCTGTGTAGGGCACCAACCCCCTAGGGGGGCACCGTCTTATCCTTGGGGGGTAACACTTCTGTTAGTAACACACAGAGGTGGGGACAAGTCACACATGTGCAAGTCACAAGCAATTCTCAAGTTGTTACCTTCAAGTCTCAATTCAGCGGTGCGTACAGTCAATCAAATCAAGTCAGTGGTTCACCTCAAGCAAGTCAAGTGAAGTCCTACTAAGAGTCAAGTCGAGACAAGTCACAGAACAAAACAGAATCAAGGAGAGGTTTATTACATTATATTATTAATCTATAAAATATATTTATAAACTAAACTAATTCAATTTAAATTACACCTTATATCAGGCTCTTATTCATCCCAAGAATTATGAATGTTCTGAATTATACATCCAAAACTGAGAACTACATATAATGTATACACACACACACACACACACACACACAAATTCAAAACTGCCATTATAAACCCATAGGAAAATACAGGAACCCATGGCTCGGAAATTCTCTTCTGGAATTTTGGACAACAACCTGAATAGCTCTATAGCACATTATTATGTATATATAATAATAATAATACTATTATTATTATTGTGACTGTGCCATGAAAATGCGTTTGAAATTAGAAGCATATTTAGTGCTTTAAATTTGCTTTGCATTAAAAAAATTAAATGCAGGAAAAACCCTGTATTATACAGAGAGTATATAAAGAGAGACAATGGGTGAATGTAGCACACCACATAAGAGTATCAAAGCAAAAAGCCATTTATATCACATCATTTTGTGAAAATGGATATAATGGATATTCTTTATAAAATAGACATATTACAATCCAACAAAATTTCTCTAAATGTGCACTCTTTGACTAAATGTTGGATGTTATTTACTGACACCTGCTAGACAAATCAACGGGAGCTACATCGCTGAAGCTATGTGTGTCTTTACAGGTTCATATTCATAGCTTACATTTGATGTTTTGAAATGTTTAAAAAAATTATTCTCACAGTAAAAAATGTTATCTTGAATCAGTGGCTAAATATCAAAGCTGGACTTGTATTACACATTTGGAATTATGAAGGCCTATTGTTTGTCATGATTAAATAAGAACTGTATGGTAATAACAATATATTATATTGTATATTGTATATAATTTTATACAATATATTATATATATCGTCGCTGTCCAATGAAAAACGTGTATCTCCATTTTTGGCAATTTTTTATAATTAACATTTATTATTATTTCTTACAATAATAAAGAAAAGCAAAAACACATATACATACAATCAACATTTCAACATACAACCACCCCTCCCCCCCAATACCCAATCCTTCCCCTGACCCCCAACAAACTTCCCTAGTCACAGGGAATATATACACACACAAAAAAGCAAACAAACACACACACACACAAAAAAAAAAAAAAAAAGAAAAAATATATTATATATATATATATATAATAATCATACACATTTAAAACTATACTACTCTCTCCACCGCCCCACACCGAGAGCCCTCCAAAATCTTCAAATAGTTGCCCCATTTCCCTACAAACAAATCCAAGTTTCTCCGTCTTCCAAATGATACCTGCTCAAAAACCGCCAACCTCCCCATCTCCATGCACCTCTCCCGAAATGAGGGCTTTCCAGCTGACCTCCAACCCCTCAAAATAATCTGCCTGGCGATCATCACACTAGTCAGAACCCAATTCTCTTAGTGTCTATTCCCCACATCGATGACCACCCCATTGCCCAAAACACAGAGTCTGGGGCAAAACAAAACCTGAGTGCCCAACACATCACACACAAAACTCTGAACCTTCCACCAGAATTCCTGGATCTCAACACACGACCAAAAAACATGGGCCGTGTCTCCATCCTCCGATTGGCATCGCCAGCAGGTGTCTTTAAGACCAAGCCTAAAAAATCTAGAGGGGGTCCAATTAAATCTATGTAAAATCTTGAATTGCATAAGGCACACCCTTGCATCTTTAGATGCAGACTTGATGTTTTTTAGAATCCTAGCCCACACTCCCTCCTCCAATACCAAGTTGACATCTTTCTCCCATAATCTCTTGATAGAAGTTAAAGCTCTGTCCCCCAGACTCTGAATTAGCAGGGAGTAATACACTGATAACTCATAACCTTTTCCAAAAGCAGTAATCACCTCTCCCAGAGTATCTGCCGCTTTAGGGGGGTGTATGCTATTCCCAAAAATAGTACAGAGCAGGTGGCACAGTTGTAAATACCTATAAAACTGAGATCTGGGAATCCCAAAATGTTGAACCAAATTTTCAAAAGATATCAACACTCCACTCTCATATAAATCCACTCTGACCAGCCGAAAGGGGACTTATTAATACATAATTTTGGGTTCTGCCATATGTTCGAGGCAACATTTAAATAAATGTCAGAATTAAACACTCTGGATACTTTTGTCCATTCCGATTGCAAATGCGAGATAACTGGGTGTAACTTAACTTCTCTGATTAGTTTGATAGAAAGGCTTTGCTGTTCAATACAAAACCAGGGAGGGGCTCTTTCAGGTGGAAGCAACCAATGAGCCAAATGTCTGAGACCGAATGCATAATAATAAAACAAAATCTTGGGTAGGCCTAGCCCACCTTGGTCAATCTGCCTATGTAATTTATTGAAATGTAATCTGGGATTCTTACCATTCCAAATGAAGGACTTCGCTATGCTATCAAATTGCTTGAAATAAGAGAGGGGGACATCTACCAGGAGAGACTGTAGCAGGTAGTTAAATTGTGGAATACAATTAATTTTAATAACATTAACCTTCCAAATCATAGATAAATGTAACAAAGCCCACCTGCCCACATTGCTCAAAAACCTTTTTATTAAGGGGTCAAAATTAACTAACTAAGTCAGACAAATTTGCTGGGAATAAAATGCCCAAATACAAAATGCCCTGTCTGGGCCACTGGAAGATGCCTGGCTGAAAAGCCATTACTGGGCAGTACGCTGTCAGAGCCAAAGATCTGGATTTAGACCAATTAACTCTGTATCCTGAGAACTTAGAAAAGGAATTAATAATTCTGTGGAGGCAAGGCATAGATCTAGAAGGGTCGGAGACGAATAATAAAATATCATCTGCATAAAGCAAAAGCTTATGCACCACACCTCCCGCCACCACCCCTGGGAAATCATCTTCCCTTCTTATCACGGCTGCTAATGGTTCCAGGGCAAGACAGAACAATAATGGGGAAAGAGGGCAACCCTGCCGGGTGCCCGTATCCAGAGTAAAATAATCTTAAATTAATCCATTTGTTGGTACCACTGCTAACGGGTGTCTATAAAGTAACTTAATCTATCCAATAAATGTAATCCCAAGCCTGTAACTTTCCAAAATCTTAAACAGATAATCCCATTCTACCATATCAAACGCCTTTTTGGCATCAAGTGAGATGGCAGCCACCGGAGTCTTATCATTCACCACTGACCACGTGATACTGATGAAACGCCTGTTATCAGAAGAGCTGCAGCCCCGAATAAACCCCACCTGATCTATATGTATAAGAGATGTCATAACTTTACTTAATCGATTAGCCAAAATTTTTGACAATATTTTAATGTCTAGCTGGATGAGGGAAATTGGACGGTAACTCTTACACTCGCTTGGAACTTTGTCCTTTTTAAGAATCAGGCTGATCCGGGCTTGCGTCATGGTTGGCAGAAACTTACCCTATGACATAAAAAGTATTAAAACCCTATGAAATAAAAAGTATTAAAACAAGCAAAGTGCACAGAGCTTGATGTTCACACATCTGAACCTCGCATGGCGTCACGTGACCCCTCCATTTTTGGCAATTTTGACTTTTTACTATTGATGGAATGCACCAAATGACCTCTTCCTACTGTTTGAATTGTGCATTGAAATGATCAAAAGATGTTTAATCAGGCTGTCTGTTTAACAAGTATCTTGTAAGATTGTTTATGAGAAAAATAGTTTTTCCATGCTCTTTAAATTTTTTTTTGGAGGTACATGTTTTTCATCGGACAGTGACGATATGCAGTGATTGTAAATGTTCGTGTGGCCACCGGTAGCCTTTGTGTAAGAAGGGGATTTTAACCAAAGCAAACAGGTAATGCACAAATCTGAAACTGTTCAGAACAAATGCATTCTCTACGCGTTATGTGTAATCCATTGCTACGAATAGAGCTAAACGCAGGGGTCTTTAGATACATTTTTAACAGTTGAAGTTCTTTTTAACTTGACAGTGTCTAAAAATGCAGTGCTCCTGTAAAATATGTCAAAAACACAATGAAACATAACGCAGTTGTCACAGACATCCATCTTGCGAATGTTTACATGGAAAACAATTAAAAACAGAGCAGGTGGAATCAAAAAACACGTTTGGTGTGAACAGCCCCTTATGCACATGACACAACAGCATTTGCTTAAGTTTTTCAAAGTTACCTCTCAAAATCATTATGATTAATTTGTGAATCGGCCATCGCTAGTTCTTTTCAACAACCAACAGATAGATGAGAAACATGTCGTTATTGCTGAAATATTCTGAAAGGAACATTTTTCTCAGGTCAGTCAAAGTACTAATGGTATGCACAGTGCGTAGCTACAGCCGTACAGCTGCAGGTGCCACTAAATGTACATAACTTTGTGTTTTATGAAATGTCGAATGAAGTTGGAGGTCGTTGTGTTTTGTGTCCAAAATCCAGACATCTGCATTGCATGGCAGATCTCTTTTTATGGATGTTTCACTTTGAAGTTTTAATAGCCAAAGGAAATTATCTGTGGAGCTGATCTGCTATCCTCCATCATAGCTGGTGCGTTTCAGTTCTGTGTGCGCAGCCGCAGCATAATGGAAGCGAACACTGACACTAATGAGTGGTTCCATGGTGATTTAAATTTTGTGTAAATTTATTGTTGTTGCAATAACATTTTAAGTATTTTAATACTAGTCATTAAAGTGTATCCAGATAATATAAAGGTTGCACATAACGTTTTGAGGACTGTTAGGTCAGTTAACTTCACATAGGTTTTAATGTTGGCACCACTAGTTCTGCCACCAGTACTGTATGTGACGTAGGTGTGACATTGCCAAAGGACAGGTTGGCGCAATGGCGCCCCTTCTGTTTGGCGCCCCATGAGTTGCATATGTTGCATACCCCATTTTTGCACCCCTGAATTTTGAGATTGTATGCAAATGTCTTTACAGAAAAAAAGGATCTTACTAAGGATGACAATGGAAGGATATACCAGACAAACTTCATAAGGTTTTGTAAATTGTTTCTGAAATTGTGCTTACTATTTGTTGATACATTAATTGAGACCTACTTAATATGATATAGCATAGTTGAATTTTCTTGTACATACTGTAAATTTACAAATTTTAAGTGGAAAGCAAAGTCCAGTGATTTATTAATGATTTTCGAGTGATTAATGAATTAAATATCATTTAGTTTACCAATCAAACCGACTGTATTCCTTCAGAAGATTTGATGCATGGATTACTTTTATGGCAATTCTGGGTGCTTTATTAAGTATTAAAGTGAGTCACTGTCAACTGCCATTGTATTAAATTCAGCCAAAAAGACTGGATTAAAATATAATTATTTCATTTTATGTTCTGTACAAGTCATTCATGCTTGATGGTATGTGATGGCAGAATTTATTTTGGGTGAATTATCTCTTTCAATTATTTTAAGGGACACAAAAACAATTAGCAGTTTCTTATGAATTTGAATTCTGTTTGGAATATTTTGTGACACCTGAACTGTGGCCTATTACATGTGATGTTATACATAAGTAGTTTTATTCTTACATATGTGCACATACAAATGTACCAACATACTTGAGTTTGTCCAATTTGCAGTTTGGATCGTTGAGTCTCTCAGAGAGCAGTTTGACTCCTGATTCTCCTGGGTGATTGTAGCTCAGATCCAACTCTATCAGATGTGAGGGGTTTGAACTCAGAGCTGAAGCCACAAAGCAACAGCCTTCCTCTGTCACCATACAGCCAGATAATCTACAAACACACATACAACAGTCAGATAATCTACGGAGAGAAAGTTATTGGATTTGTGATTGAGCATCTGTGTTTTATTTGATGTCTATGAATGAATATGCCAATTCAAACACTTAAGCGCATGATTCTAAAAGCTGAAAGGCTGAATAATGAATCCAGATATACTTTATCTAATAATCTGCATTTTTCTTTTAAAATCATGGAAATTCAAAAATTTAAATTTTAATTATTGCAGCTATGAGAGAAGAGAATAGTTTTGGGCTGTTTTAAAGATGCTATTTGTCAACCTGAATTTTTGTATTAGATTTCCTACATTCTTATGTTATTTCTGAAAAGCCCAGTGGCACATTTAAAATAGTCAAAATATGGCAGAAGATTTTAAACAATCAACCCAACCTCTTTCATCTCAAATGTTAAATAAACTGAAAACAACTCTCTGCACCTTGGTTAAAATAATAAATCATCCAAGATTAAGGTTGGGAACTGAGAACCGGTTCTTGTTCAGAACTGGTTCCATTTAAAAAGAATACCAGAATCGGATGATCTTTATGACTTTCGGTTCCATTAACGGTTCTCCTGCATGCAATTTTCCGCAGACACGGCTGGAACACCGTCCTGAAATACTCTGTGTTTCCAGTAGCACATCTCTGCAGCAGCGCTGCCCTCTACTGACTCTACAGCGTAAAACACAAAGTTCTACCAGTGTATTTGATTCCTGGTCTTGAGCCGGCTCTTTTGAATCTACAGTGCGAAACATATGTGCTTCCAGTATAGTTCGATTCCCAAAATAATTATTCAAAGGTGCCATTTCTTTTGAATCTACAGCCCATAACATACAGCGCATCCGGTATAGTTCGATTCCCAAAAGAATCTTTCTAATGAGCAGGTTCTTTTGAATCTACAGCCCAAAACATATCCCACTTCCGGTACAGTTCGATTCCCAAAAGAATCATTGAATCTACAGTGCAAAACACAGCGCTTCCATTTATAGTCCAGTATACATGTAATCTTATTCTGATGTTCAAGTTAAGAATGTCCAACTCAAAATTAAATAATAACTGTTGAAATCTCACAAGCCTGAAGTACAACATTAAGCTACAAAACACAGTATAAACCATCTCTGGAACTGTTACTGTTAATTTAATAATCAGCTGTGAGACTTAAATCAAGTAGTGCAGTTACAGACTATTATGACAATGTATAATTAAAGTTACATGAGAGTTGTTGTAATACATGGAATTTTATAAAAGAATAAACAAATTAATAAAATATGATATCACATTTCTTGTTGGTTTAGGTTTGTTTATTTAAAATACAGTATAGTTAAGATTTATTATTGGATTGTAATTATGTCTCTAAAAAGTCTGCAAATACACATTTTACAAGAATTTTATTACATTTATTTCTGATTTGTTATATCTGGTCTGTAGAAATCTGAAATGATCTCATCATTTGGTAACAGACTGCAAAGGGTAGTAAATACAAAAAAAACTGCATTTCTCATTTCCAAATAATTCTTTTAAAAAAAAAGTACATAAAGAATTACTGGAATCATAACTGGAACCGTTAAGGAACCGGAATTGTTAAGAGGAATTGGAACCAGAATCGTTAATTTCCTTATGATTCCCATCCCTATCCAAGATCCATCAACCATCAGAAATAAGTCAAAATCAAACACAATTATAATTTATTATTATTTTATAGTTCTATCCATACAAACCTCAGTATCTCTAGTTGACAGCTTGTACTCTTTAGTCCATCAGAGAGCAGCTTCACTCCTGAATCCTGCAGGTCATTGTTACTCAAGTCCAGCTCTCTCAGGAGGGAGTTTGATGATTGTAAAACTGAAGCCACAAATTCACATGACTGACCAGTGAGATTACAGCCATTGAGACTGAAAGAGAGCAAAATACACATTTTAGTGAGTTTTGAGGACAGGATATTAAGGTCCAAATTGGTTATTTTCTAACTACCTTGAGGCCATATAAACAAAATTTCAGTCAATACTGTAGTTTCACATTTTCCTTTGAAAGTTGTAGGTGTTCCCCTGCTGTGAACACTGAGGTTGTTAATCTATGGTTTTTGCTTCTGTTGAGGCCATCCACAGTATTTCACATTTTAAAAAGTTATGTTTCTTAGTGGAATTCCTATTAAAGAACTAGACTACCCATTATGCTAAAGAGAAACTCTCCAGCAGAAATCCATGAACTATAATTCTGCCAAATAAGCTCTGCAGAACCCGCATACTCCCATGACACACTGAGAATGATGCAATTCATTCGATTTTCTTTATACTCTTAAACTACTCATACATTGCTAAATATCTGAAAATGTTAACATTTCTATACACCAATAAGCCAATAGATCAGCAGTTACAGAAATACTCAAACCAGCCCGTCTGACACCAACAATCATCCATGCAATTATCTAATCAGCCAATCATGTGGCAGCAGTGCAGTGCATAAAATCATGCAGATACGGGTCAGGAGCTTCAGTTAATGTTCATATCAACCATCAGAATGGGGAAAAATGTGATCTCATTGATTTGGACCGTGGCATGATTGTTGGTGCCAAACGGACTGGTTTGAGTATTTCTGTAACTGCTGATTCTTCTGGGATTTTCACATACAACAGTCTCTAGAATTTACTCAGATTAGTGGCAAAAACAAAAAACATCCAGTGCGTGGCAGTTCTGCAGATGGAATTGCCTTGTTGATGAGAGAGGTCAACAGAGAATGGCCAGACTTGTTCAAACTGATAAAGTCTACGGTAACTCAGATAACCGCTCTGTACAATTGTGGTGAGAAGAATATCATGCGGGTTGACGTTGATTTGGTGGCACGAGGGAGACTTACACAATATTAGGAAGATGGTTTTAATGTTGTGGCTGGTTGGTGTACTTGTAATCAATAACATTAAATCTATAGATTTATTTTATTCTACTAATTTTAATTCAATTATGTCATTTGCCAAGCTTCATGGAATTGTAGTCGATTCCCTCAGAAAAGACGTTAAGTTGTTCTTTGTCTTTTTGTCTGGTTTTTCAAATACTCTTTTACTTCAAATAAAAGTTTGCAATGTTCTAATTCACCTCAGAACTGGTTTGATTTATTTAATGGCTCTTTTATTAAGGTTTTTATAAAGTCCCTATGGAATAATTAAAGGGAAAAATACTGCTCATAAGATTACTTATGAGAACAACTATTTTGCATCTTTAACTGTAATCCAATTGTAAAGTAGTAGTAAAATTGGGTTTTGGTACATCTCAAGGGTGATTAGTTATATTAAAAGTTTATTTTAATTGTAAATACAACATGATCAGAATAAGTTACTCACATGGCTTTTCTGCAGTTCCTCACAGCTGGTATCAGTCTTCTTCTACCCTCATCTGATGTGTTGTATTTCTTCAGGTCAAGCTCATTCAGCACCTCCTCTGATATTTGAAGCATGTAGGCGATCGCTGAACATTGAGCAGGAGAGAGTTTCTCCTCTGAGTGTTTGTCTGATTTCACAAACTCCTGAATCTCTCTGGACAGAGTCTGATCTTTCATCTCCAGAAGACAGAGGAACAGATTGATGGATTTTTCAGCTGAGAGATGTTTGCCATTCTTGATTGTGTTTTTAATGTACTGTGAGGTTTTCTTGATGCTCTCTGAGCTGTTCTCTGTGTGTGTCAGTATATCCTGTAAGAGTCTCTGATTGGACTGCAGTGAGATGCCCAGCAGGAATCGCAGGAAAAGATCCAGGTGTTCATTTGCACTCCGAAGAGCTTCATCTATGGTGTCCCTATGCAGATTATACACTTGATCCAAAAATTGCAATGTGTCAACATTTTTGATTACATAATGGTAAAACACATAGAAAGCAGCCAGAAACTCCTGAAAGCTGAGATGTATAAAGTAGTACACTTTCCTCTGATGAATCACAGATTCCTCCTTAAAGATCTCAGTGCAGATCCCAGAATACACTGATGTGTCAGTGACATCTATGCCGCTCTCTCTCAGGTCCTCCTCATAGAACATGACATTGCCCTTCATCAACTGTTTGAAAGCCAGTTCAGCAAGTTTCACAATCACTTCTCTTTTGGACTGCAGGAGTTTCTCTTCATACTTCTGATTCCTCATATTGATCTGAATGAGCAGGAAGTGGATGTACATTTCAGTCAGAGTTTGAGGGATTTCTGCACTGTCATCTTGTTTCAGGATGTTTTGAAGCACAGTGGTTGAGATCCAACAGAAGACTGGTATGTGGCACATGATGTGGAGGCTTCTTGATCTTCTAATGTGTGAGATGATTCTGCTGGCTTGATGTTCATCACTGATTCTCTTCCTGAAATATTCCTCCTTCTGAGGGTCATTGAATCCCTGGATTTCTGTGACACGTTTGATGTATTTGGAGGGGATCTGATTGGCTGCTGCTGGTCTGGAGGTAATCCAGATGAGAGCAGAGGGAAGCAGCTCTCCTTTGATGAGGTTTGTCATCAACACACCAACTGATGAAGTCTCAGTCACATCAGAAACTTTCTCACTGTCTGAAAAATCCAGTGGAATTCTGTTTTCATCCAGACCGTCAAAGATGAACACAAGTTTACACTGATCATAAATCTTTGAGTCCAGATCATGAAGTTCTGGATGAAAGTCCAGCAGAAGTTTGTGAAGACTGTACTGCTCATCTTTAATCAAGTTCAACTCTCGAAATGGGAGCACAAACATGAAATCTACATCCTGATTGGCTTTTCCTTCGGCCCAGTCCAGAATGAACTTCTGCACAGAGACTGTTTTTCCAATTCCAGCGATGCCTTTAGTAAGAACAGTCTTTATTTTGTCTGTTCTCTTCTCCTCACATCCTGGTTCAGGTTTAAAGATGTCATTGGAGTAAATTGGAGTGTCTTGTAAGTGCTGAGTTCTGGGTATTTTCTCCATGTGTAAAACCTCATGTTCTTCATTCACCCCTTCACTCTCTGTGTAAATCCTGTTCAGGAGGGTTTGATTCTCGTGTAGTTTGATTCCCTCAAATAATCTCTCGTACTTGTTCTTCATGATGGTTTTGTGTTGGTCTTTGACTCTCCGCAGGTCATCATCCAATGGTTGGTGAAAATGCTGCTGCAGGTTCCAAGTCTTCTCCAAATTTGAATGTATCTGCTCTGCAGATTCTGTGTTTTGCTGCCTGATGTGGGAATTCACAGATCTGATAGTCTCATTTTTCTCAATCCTGCAGAGAAAAGAAAAAGGCAGAAAAAAAGACAATGGCCTTTGGAGACATGAGCAATGCAAGATTTTAAAGTTCAAAGGAAAAAAAATATCTTTAACACATTTAAAAACAAGTAAGTTTGTTCAATCACTGATGTTCTGAGATGCATTACAGTAAATCAACAACCACTTGTTAGTACTAACAGAGGGTCAGTCACTGCTCCATCACTGAATTCAAAGAGATGCTTCATGGATCCGTCACTATTCACAGACACACAACTTGATCTTAGAGATGTTGTTCTTGGCATTTGATACTGATCAGCTGCACACTCCTCTCTCTCCTCACTGAGACTCATTTTAGAGGTAATGTCCCCTACTTTCTTTTCTCAGACTGTTTGGAGATTGGTTTCACACCTAAATGTGGAAACACAAAATTAAAAAAGTTATCACAGATTGCCCGATTAAATTTCAAGATTCAAATTTCAAACTAACGCAACCACTGAGTCGTTCTGTTTACGTAAAACCACTCACAAAATTTACGATATAAAACGATTATAAACTATGGCTTTCAGTCTATAAAATGTATTAAACTGAAATAAAGATATTAATTTCACCAGTCTGAGTAAAAAACAAAAGTGATTACCTTAAATCACTTTAATCGTTGACATTGATGGTTTACACAGATAGTTAGCACGTCATAATAACAGCAGAAAAGCAAATGACAGCTTATTTTTAGAGGACTATATTATTTAAAGATACATTTCTGAAGCTGTCATAAAATTTACTGACGTGTTGATTTCAGTTGTTTAGATCGAAAGCCTCGAAATGGCGTCTTATTTCATATTCTCTTTTACTTTCGTTTTGGTTCCCTGGCAGTGTTGCCAGATTTGTTTGACATTTTCCAGCCCAATGATTGCTCAAAACCCGCACTAATGCGGAAAAAAACACCAAAATAGTGTATATGAAAATGAAATGCACATTAACCATAATACTACAGCGTTGCCTTTACAATACAATTATGCGACGCAAAGATAAAGTCTCCAAAAACCTTTCCATTTACCCATTTATCTTTATTCACACATATAAACAAACATACACACACAAAAAAGTTATGTCAAGAAGCCAAATAATGAAAGTATGCCATTGTGCTATGACTGCAGATGTTTTTGCCATTCAATAGGCCTATTTATTTATTTATTTATTTATTTATTTTATTATTATTATTATTATTATTATTATTATTATTATGTCATATAAAGGTTATATATAATCTGCCCTACCTTTTTACGCTGTTATGGCTCATTCCAAATTCCAAGAAAAGTATAAAACTTTGTAGTCATGTAAGTAAGGTGAATTTGCTAAAACAGTCAAAGTTCCTAGACAGCTGTCATCGTGGACGTAACGCAGCTGATTTTCAGTCATTCCATGTTTCTGTGAGCACATCCAAGAGTCAAGAAAGAGCAGCAAATTAGTGTCGTCAAATATTTCTCATGGGAAGTCACCAAAGGCTTGCTGAAATGCCGCTAAATGTAGCTAAATCACGCGATGGCGTCGTTTATTAGGCAAGATATAAAATTTACATATGTAAATAAATTGGCGTAAAGAGCTATTGCAATCCTTTAAAGAACCATATGTGTTTTTTTTTATTTATTTATTTTTTTTTTATTATTTATTTATTTATTTTTTTAATTGAACTAATGATTTAACAATTAGTATTTAACTACAAATCATTTAGCTATCACTAACTGAACTTGTCAAACATTCAGACAGTGGGGGATTTCTATTTATTTATTTTGTTTTGTAATTAAACTGCATTATTGAACAATGACAAAGTCCAAAATGATCCTAGCAATAGCAACCATAGGAAGGCAGCGGTGTAGTGTTGAGAGTTTTTTTATTATTTATTTTTAAACATTGATTTAAATGCCTTATAATGCCTCAAGTTGAACTGTTTTGGAGATATGTAACATATCTTATTTTTTTAACATATCTGTTGTGATGCTGAACCATCAGTGTGTATTACCTGTGCCAGTGTTACTGTGTCACAATGACTTTTTGACAGTGACAACTCGTGTTCATATCACTTATCTCTATATTCTTTATTATAGATCAGGGGTTCATATCCATTCTCTCTCTCTCACCCTGCATGATCATTTCTCAATGCACTTCTATAGCTGTAGAGTGACTTTCTTCTCTAAATGGATAGCATGCATGTGAATTTGAGGTTGAGATTGTCAACAAATACCAGCAACACGTAAGCTCATCAGTAATTCTATAGAACATCTGTATGCACATAAATCCAACTCCTAATGGCATGCAGATCAGTCATATCACTTGAAACACAGGGGGGCTAGAACACAGAGAAAAATGAGACATCATTCACAATAGAGCTGATGTTTTTAGTGTCGCCAGATGTGGATGAATGTCACTAAAGCAGACTACAAAAGTTGCTAAAATTGTGGTTACTCGCTAGATGGCTCTTTGGCTATGTTCAGACTGCCACTAAAAATCAAGATTTTTTGCATATCGAGATTGCATCCAGATGAGTTTTGATAGTCTGGACAGCAAAAAACCACATGAAGTCTGATTTTTCCGAATCTGATTCAAACCACATCGGGAGGTGGTTTCAAATGCGATTTAAATCAGATTTTTTCAGATGCATCTCAGTCCGGATGCTCTGGCTGCTCAAATCAGATTTCAAAAGGTCTTTTGCATCACTCTTAACGCGACACACAACGATGACGTCAAAAATCGGTGACGGAAATGAAGGAAGTATTCATAAGCCAGCCGTGACTGCAGCACGGAACTTCACGATATTTACCAGTCTCCTCCGTCGCTGAGTTTTTCTTGTGCGACAGAGGAGTTCTGCACTGCGACTGGACAGGACGCTTATTTGGAGAGCAAGATGATGCACCTCCATTTTTCTCGCATCTGTTAGCATCGTCACGTGGGTACGCCTACGTAGTTACTAAAGAAACCCATGCAGATTGGTTGGTTATGTCTGAACGCATAAATCTGATTGATCACTTGCAATTAATAGTGCGGACAGTCTGCCTGAAAAGATCTGATTTGAGAAAAAATCAGATTTGCCTGCAGTCTGAACATAGCCTTTTACTTGTTAAGTCGCTAAGTTGGCAACACTCAAAGGTCACTCTTAAAGGTGCAGTATGTAAGATTCAGAAACCCTTGTTATTAATGACACCTGTGGCCAGTAAGTGAACTGCAGCCAGCTACCTGTTGCTCATGCTCGAACAAAACAATGACGTAATGTACAAAGAGACTGAACGTGATTCACCGGCATCATGCTGACAGATGAGTTAGCATAATTAAAATTACACAGTTATGATTGTTTTACTACAAACTTTGAGACTAAACTAAAACTACTTATCAGCTAACATAGCATACTGATACACACATACAGCTATATACTACCGAACTATACCAGACAGTTTACTGTTGCACTGTTATGTTGCACTATTGTATGTTTTGTATGTCATATGTTGTACTACGAATAAGAAACCAGCGTATTTGCTTAAATTTATCTTGTATACCTGACTTCTGGTATAAAGAGAAAATCATTGAAATTATTTGAAAGTTACGAAGCAAGGTAGCTTGCAATTCGTCAGCGTTAGCAGGCAAGATCAAGTTAGCTAAAATGACACAGATTAATCCTTATGGCACTATATGTCACATGCTTTGCAGTTATGTAAGTTTACCTGTCCAATAAGAAGAACGCCAATTCAGGGTCAGTTTTGATCCCTAAAACCGAACGAAGGTCCCTCCAGGAATCAAAGGCCCTGCCGATGTTCACTCTAGTTTTCGCTCGACCACGATCACTTTCCTGCTTAGCCATACAGGATTCAGTAGATAAATGTTTCTTTGAAAAAAGTTTGTGGAGTTTGTGTAGGAGTCGGTGTTGTGCTGGGAGCCGGACGTTTGCTGGATTCCATCTCTAAGATAACGTTACCTAGTGTTGCTGTTTGTTGTCGCTGTTGAATAGCGGAAGTGAAGCTACTGCCTGAGGCAAGGCTCTCAGGAGCGTGCATAAATGTCACATCCTTTGGATTTTCCCGGCAAAAGCGACCCGCTCCCTTCGCATGAAAATCAGTTTACAGGCTTTAATAGGCAAACTAGGAAGTCCGGGAAGGGCTCATTTTTTAAGTTTGAAGCTGTTCACACATTGGCAAAAAAATAAAAAATAAAATAATTACATGAAAATTGTTACATATTGCACCTTTAAGTAGGGTTACTTTATGATACTACTATGATCACCATGAGTGCCAACTTCACAATATATCCTGCAGTGTTCTCAACAGCATTAAACTTCTAGCCAAAAGGCATCAGTGGCCTGGTCATGGGAGAAAATCAAAGGTGCAATTTATCTAAGAAAAACTCCACAGATATGTCCTAGCATTAACCACCACTTGATTTCAGGGTCATTCCCCCATTTTTGATATGTTCTCTTACATTTTTACTGCTTTGTCATTGTTAAGATTGCCTAATTTCTATCACAAAAATCAACGGGCAACACCTGCAGATCACACACATTCAGAATTTACTGGTGGGTGTAGCAACGCGTAGCTCCTCTGAACACCAAGAGTTAACAGTAGCGGTTTTAACCACCACGCAAACCACGAAATTGCTCGTGGCCCCACACTAGGTTGGAAGCTCAGAATAAAATGCTTGAAGGGTGACATGTTCTTTTGGGTACACGTGTGGCGCGAACACGCTGTTGTCAGAGCAGTCCACGTTAGAGGTCTGCTGGGTTTTTAAGTCAGTTTTTCAAGTAGGATTTTGGATTCAGGTTTGTAATTTATGAAAAAATATACAGGCCTTCCAAACTTGTTTCGCCCACGCATACTTGCTCACAGACACGCGAACGGATGTGTTAGGGGCTGTTCACGCTGAACGTGTTTTTGCGTGTGTCTGCTCTGTTTTTCCATTGTTTTCCTTTGTAAACATACATTGGACGAACGTCCATACCTGCTGCACCACGTCTCGCTATTTCTTCAGTGTCTCATGCAGGTCCTGCACATTTTTTGACACTGTGTCAAGTTAAAAAGAACTTCAGGTCTCAAAAACGCATCTCGAGACAACTATTCGTTTCATTCGTTGCGCTGCAGATTATTTTTAGTGCAGGTGTCGCAAAGATTTAATGTTGCAAAGAGGTGACTGTTACAGTGTTTAACATTATTCCAGATTGTTCTGCACCAAGCAAAGTTTCAGTGCTTGATAAATGGCAGTGTTTGTTATTTCCTTCTGCTCTAGTGTGCTAAGGGGCTGCCGTGCCTTGTATGTTCACTGTGGCTGGTTACTGTTACGAATGTTGCCTATGATGCTTACATAAAATACAGCCTTTTGCAACATGGTGAACAATACACTGCAGCGTCCAGGTGAAAGTAAAGTAAATAAGACAAAAAATATTTTACTACTGCATACAACACAACCTCAAAGTTATAAAAATAATATTATATCATATTATAATGGCAAACTCAACAACAATAAATAATTGTTGTGTTATAATAATAAAATGACAACTGAATTCCAAAATGTTAGTGAGTGAAGTAGGTTTTGCACACCCTGTTCATAAAAAAAAAGTGTTTTGTAAAAATTGTCCTGGTTACTTGCGTAACCTCTGTTCCCTGATGGAGGGAACGAGATGTGTTGATGTAGTGACACTAGGGGTCACTCTTGGGAGCCCGAGACACCTCTGGTCTTTGATACAATTTTGAGTGGAAATACATCACATGGTCTTGCCGAGCTTTGTCGGAAGTATGTCATGGTGAAGGTGGACAGCCGCCCTTCCAACCTCTCCTGCAGGAAGGAAAGCACCGATCCGACTGTGCATCTCTGGGGGTCTTCGTGTTGGGAAGAACACCACTTAGCAAACAGACACCACTTAAAGGCATACAGGCGCCTCAGGCCCTAGCCTGAGTGATCGTGTCTACCACAGCAGGTGGTAGGCCGCTTAAGTCTTCTGCGTCCCGTCCAGGGGCCAGACATGGAGATTCCAGAGGTCTGGTCATGGGTGCCAGATGGTGCACCGTCCCTGAGAAAGAAGGTCCTTCCTTAGGGGAATTCGCCGGGGGGGCTGTCACGAGGAGCGTGAGGTCCGAGAACCATGTCTGAGTGGGCCAGTATGGTGCTACCAGGACGACCTGCTCCTCATCTTCCCTGACCTTGCACAGGGTCTGTGCAAGTAGGTTCACTGGAGGAAACGCATATTTGCAAAGTCCAGGGGGCCAGCTGTGTGTCAGCGCATCTATACCGAGGCCATCTGTGTGTCAGCGTGTCTATACCGAGAGATGCCTCGGTCAGGGCGTACCAGAGTGGGCAGTGGGAGGATTCTTGGGAGGCGAACAGGTCTACCTGTGCCTGCCCGAATCGACTCCAAATCAGCTGGACCACCTGAGGGTGGAGTCTCCACTCTCCCCTGAGGGTAACCTGCCGTGACAGCGCGTCTGCTGCAGTGTTGATGTTGCCTGGGATGTGAGTGGCTCGCAGCGACTGGTGCTGCTGACTCCAGAGGAGGAGATGGCGGGCGAGTTGTGACATACAACGGGAGCGCAGACCGCCTTGATGGTTGACATATGCTACCATTGCCGTGTTGTCTGTCCGAACTAACACATGCTTGCCCTGGATCATTGGCCGAAACCTCCGCAGGGCGAGCAAAATTGCCAGCAACTCGAGGCAGTTGATGTGCCAACGCAGCCGCGGGCCCGTCCATGAGCTCACTAGAATGTGTTTTTGCGTCTGCATCTTGAACGGGAGTCTGTGTAAAGCCCGGTTCAGTACTCACAGGTCCAAGACTGGCCTCAACCCACCGCCTTTTTTCAGTACAATGAAGTAGGGGCTGTAAAACCCCTTCTTCATCTCGGCCAGAGGGACAGGCCCTATCGCATCCTTCTGTAGGAGGGTAACAATCTCCGCACGCAAGGTAGCAGAGTTCTTGCCCTTCACCGAGATGAAGTGGATACCGCTGAACCTGGCGAACTGAATCGCATAGGCGAGTCGGAGGGTCCGGATCAGCCATTCCGATGGATTGGAAAGCGCAAGCCACAGGTCCAAGCTCCGGGCAAGGGGGACCAAGGGGACAATCTCGTCAGACGTACAGGCGGGTGGGGCCTCGCGGCGGGGTGGAGCCTGAAGTGCCACGCCGTGTTGTGGCCGTGCTGAGGCCATGCTGAGTTCAGGGACATCGAAGCGCTTACCTGGCTCCTTGTGACCACCCCCGGAACAGCCTGGGATGGGGAGGAAGAGGCCTGTCCTCGTAACCCATGGAGGCTGTCACATCAGGGCCAAAATGGAATGGTGGACGGTGGTCATGATGACGGCCGTGCACACCGGGTATGTGACCCAGGGAACAAGGAAACCGCTCTTTTGCTGAACTCTTGGGTACCGCAGCCACTTGGGCAAGCAGCGAAATTAAAAGGCAACAAAATATTCTCCTCCCGGCCCTCCACTGGGGGATGGAGTGGTCTGTTTACCAGCTCCAAAGCAGTGGGTTTCATCGTCCCTGGGTCGCCCGTCTCAGGAGCACTTTGAAGCCTTTCGCGGGTTCTTGGCGGCTGGATGTGAGACGGGTGGCGTCTGCTTCCTTCGGTGGGCTCCATGCCGGGGCCAGGCTGAAGGGGCGGGCTGCAGCAGAGCCGGTGCAGTCACCGCAGGGGGACGTCCTTGGCGACGAGCAGGTGGGGTGCGGGATCTTGAGCCGCACTGGGGCAGGATGTGCTGGATAGCCTCCGTCTGCTGCTGCCATCGCCGATTAGGCCAGCCTGGGAAATGGGGGCAGCAAGGAACCGTGCCTTGTCGGCCTCTCCCATCTCGACCAGGCTGAGCCAAAGGTGGTGCTCCTGGACCACCAAGGTGGACATTGCCCACCCGAGAGACCGCGCCATTGCCTTCGTCGCCCGGAGAGCGAGGTTGGTCACCAAGCGCAGCTCCTGCATCAATCCCGGGGTGGAACTACCCTCGTGCAGTTCCTTTAGCACTTTGGCTTGGTGGACTTGCATGAGAGCCATAGCGTGCAGGGTGGAGGCGGCTTGTCCAGTGGCACTGTAGGCTTTGATCGTCAGGGACGATGTAAACATACAGGTCTTGGATGGGAGCTTTGGGCGCCCGCGCCAGGTGGCGGCACTCTGCGGGCATAGGTGCACCACGAGCACCTTATCCACCGGGGAAATCACAGAATAGCCCCTGGCCGCCCCACGATCAAGGGTAGTGAGGGTGGGGAGCTGAAAGATCGGGACCGGGCAGTAAAAGGTGCCTACCACAACCTTGTCAGCTCCTCATGCACTTCTAGGAAGAAAGGAACTGGGGCGGGGCATGGCTGTGAGTGGCACCGCAAGCCCAAGAACCAATCATCAAGCCGTGAAAGTTCAGGGGAGAGCGGAGGGTTCCACTCTAGCCCGACGCTTGCAGCTGCCCGGGAAAGCATATCCGTCATTTCCGCATCAGTCTGTGACTGGGCGACCGTACCCAAGGGGGGGAGCCCAGCTGAGGCTTCCGCGTCCGACTGGACGAGCCTGCTCTCCGATGCTGTGCTCGAGAGCTCACTGTGAGACGAGCCAGCGGACTCATCCGGAAGCCCAAACGGGGCAGACGAGCGTGCTGGGGAATGGGAGGTCTGTGGGGGGATACCCAGCGGAGGTGGTCCCATTGGGGTCCCCAAATCGCCCCCAGTGCTAGCCACACTGGCCTCGTACCCGTAGGTATTACAGAAGCAAGCAGCGACCACAACATTGCCATGGTCATGTTCTCACAATGAGTACATGATCCATCCATGAACGTTGTCTCTGCGTGGGTCACGCCCAGACAAGAAAGACAGCAATCGTGACCATCAGAAGTTGAGAGATAATGACCGCAACCAGGAATAACACACAAACGGAAAGGCATCTTTAAAAAGACGCGTCTTTAAAAAGACGTTCCGTGTGTGCCGTTCTTTTAAAGAAATATACTCTTTTAGAGAAATATTCTCTTTTATTTCTGCCGAAGTGCCCAGGGGCATTCTCTGCAGTGCACCAGTACAAAGGAGGGAGAAGCCCTCAGATCCAGCAGAAGTGAATGAACAGTCAGCTCATTAAACATCGACCGTTCGGCTCCGAAGAGAAAATCTGAATGAGTGGTTGCATACCAGCTCCTTTTATACCCATATGTCCAGGGGAGTGGTATGCAAATACCACTTGCCAATTTTCATTGGCCTTTTATCAAATACCAGAGGTGTCTCGGGTTCCCAAGAGTGACCCCTAGTTTCACTACATCGACACAACGTCGAGTGAGTGACAGATAGGGAAATACTGTTAACGCTGTATTGTGGAAAAACTGGCAAACATGTATTATCTTTCACTAGATTTTTATTTCATTAAACATTTTGAATGTACTTGGCTACAATGGCTGATAGAATGAATTTAAAATTATCATAAAAAATAAATTGTATGCAATTTTTTTAGCAAACATTTTCTGAATTGGGGCCTGGTTGGTTGCTTGGGGCCTCAGAAATCGTAAACGCCCCTGAGAGTTAGGGATGGGTGGATCGATCCTAAAGTATCGATACTTCCTATACTGATGTTGTATCAAAAATATTGATCCTCACACAGAAATATCGATTCTTAAAAAAAAATAAATAAATAAAATAGGGATATTATTATTTGGTTACCATGAACAATAATCATAAGCTTCAAAGTGAAATAAAAAGGATTAGGCTATATTATCAAATACTTGTGCAGGATGGAATATATTTCTGCTTCCGCTCATCTTAACATGCTGAAAGACACAATCAGACAAGCACCTGTGCAGTCACAAGACTCGTTCAAACAAGAGGGATCAGTGCCTTGTAAATATAATGATAGAAAATCAGAGAAACAGTTTCTGGACAGTAGCGTAGTCTCTAGGTATACGCAGGCATACACCGTATGCCCACCTAAAATAAGTGATGATACGTATGGCCCCCTGAATAACAAGTTGTCTTTTGACCCGGAACTTTTTCAATCTGCTAGCGTAATGCCACAGCACCAATTGTCAGTATAGTGTATGTATATGTATATACTGTGTATATACATATATATATATATATATATATATTACTGACAAGACAGACAGTCCGACTAAGCTGATCCATAGACATAAATACATAGATGCCATATTGGACCAGGCAAGGCTGCACTGTAAACAAATACAAGTAAATGGGGGAGCTGCGGTTTTCCTGGATTAAAAGCACAATAACGTTTAAATTTCTCAACCGATTTCAATGGTTTATAACCTACGTGGAGTACAAAAAAGTCCTGTCTCCAGTTACTTAGAATCTCGATAGTTAGACTTGGAAAATGATTCACTGTCATCAGGAATTTTGAAAACTCAAGCTAATCAAGCAAAGATTTAGCTTATTTTTCTTGGTTAAAAATTGTGGAGACATGCCTAATATAATTTAATGTAGCCTACATGAAATATAATATAAGTTTAAATAAGAATACGTTTTTTTCATTGTGGAAATGGCTTTTCTGTCTTCAACCCCATCATTTTAGCTTTTCTTGTGCTCCAGCTCAGAACACAGCTCGTTCACTTTCAAATACTGAAAAAAAAAAAAAATAGAAATAGTGCATCTTCAAATCAAATCAAATCAAATCAAATCACATTTATTGTCACACAGCCATATACACAAGTGCAATGGTGTGTGAAATTCTTGGGTGCAGTTCCGATCAATATAGCAGTCGTGACAGTGATGAGACATATACCAATTTACAATAACATCAAATTAACACAACACAGTTTAAAGTCTAATATACACATAATTACACACAACACAATATACAAATAATAACACTGTACAGTATACATTACGCACAATATAGATACACATTATTCAATAAAAAAAGTATATATAGTAGTATATATAGAATGTACAGTAGGTTGTATTGTACTGTATTGACATTCAGGCTGTCGGTTGATAGTAAGTTGTTAAGAGAGAATATATATAATAATAATATAATTTATGACAGTCCGGTGTGAGATATAAGAGTAAGAGTAATAAAGTGCAGTGCTGATGTATTTTGATCATGGGAGATCATGAGTTCAAAAGTCTGATTGCTTGGGGGAAGAAGCTATCATGGAGTCGGCTGGTGCGGGTCCTGATGCTGCGATATCGCCTGCCTGATGGTAGCAGTGAGAACAGCCCATGGCTCGGGTGGCTGGAGTCTCTGATGATCCTCCGAGCTTTTTTCACACACCGCCTTGTATATATTTTCTGGAGGGAGGGAAGCTCACCTCCGATGATGTGTCTGGCAGTTTGCACCACCCTTTGCAGTGCTTTGCGGTTGTGGGCTGTGCTATTGCCATACCAGGCGGAGATGCAGCCAGTCAGGATGCTCTCTACAGTGCAGGTGTAGAACCGTGTGAGGATGTGGTGGTTCATTCCAAACTTCCTCAGCCATCTCAGGAAGAAGAGGTGCTGATGAGCCTTCTTCACAACGACTTCAGTGTGGATGGACCATGTGAGTTCCTCAGTGATGTGGACACCCAGGAACTTGAAGCTGCTGACTCTCTCCACTGGTGCTCCATTGATGGTGATGGGACTGTGTTCTCTGTCTTTTCTTCTGAAATCCACCACAAGCTCCTTTGTTTTACTGATGTTGAGGGAAAGGTTGTGCTCCTGACACCAGTGTGTCAGAGTGTGCACCTCCTCTCTGTAAGCTGTTTCATCATTGTCAGTGATCAGACCTACCACCGTCGTGTCATCAGCAAACTTAATGATGGCATTGGAGCTATGTGTTGCCACACAGTCATGTGTGTACAAGGAATACAAGAGTGGGCTGAGAACACAGCCCTGTGGGGCTCCAGTGTTGAGAGTCAGTGATGAGGAGATGTTGCTGCCTATTCTAACCACCTGGCGTCTGCTTGACAGGAAGTCCAGGATCCAGCTGCACAGCGAGCCGTTTAAGCCCAGAGCCCGGAGTTTCTCATCTAGCTTGGAGGGCACTATGGTGTTGAATGCTGAGTTGTAGTCTACAAACAGCATTCTCACATAAGTGTTCTTTTTTTCCAGGTGGGAGAGAGCAGTGTGTATTGTAGATGCAATGGCATCATCAGTGGAGCGGTTGTTGCGGTAAGCAAACTGCAATGGGTCTAGAGATAGAGGCAGCACAGAGCAGATGTAACCTCTGATTAGTCTCTCAAAGCATTTGCTGATGATGGGGGTCAGAGCAACAGGATGCCAGTCATTTAAGCAAGTTATTTTTTTTATTGCTTTGGAACAGGCACAATGGTGGATGTTTTAAAGCATGTGGGGACTACAGACAAAGAGAGGGAAAGGTTGAAAGTGTCTGTAAAAACACCAGCCAGCTGGTTCACGCACTCTCTGATGACGTGGCCCGGAATGCCGTCTGGGCCTGTGGCTTTGCGGATATTCACCTGTCGGAAGGATCGGGTTAAATCCGCTACAGAGACGGAGAGTGAACTAACCTCTGTAGCTTCGGCCGCGAGAGCTTTCTCCGCGAGGGTGGTGTTATTTCCATCAAAACGAGCATAAAAAGTATTTAGCTCATCCGGGAGAGAGGCAGCGGTATTCATGGCGGAGTTTTTATTCCCTTTAAAGTCCGTGATGATGTTAATTCCCTGCCACATGCTTCTAGAGTTGGTGGTGTTAAACTGTCCTTCAATCTTGTTCCTGTACTGGCGTTTTGCTGTTCTGATTTTTTTCGGAGGGCATAACTGGCTTGTTTATGCTCCTCCGCATTCCCGGAATTGAAAGCGGAGGTCCGCACATTAAGTGCCGTGCGAACATCGCTATTTATCCATGGCTTCTGGTTCAGGTGGATCCATATTGTTCTGGTCGGAACTACGTCCTCCGTGCACTTTTTGATGAAACACATTATGCTATCAGCATAAACCTTGATGTCGTCATCAGAGGTGGACCAGAACATCTCCCAGTCCGTGTGATCAGAACAGTCCTGTAGCGTAGATTCTGATTGGTCTGACCAGCACTGGATCGTTCTGAGGGTGGGTGCTTCCTGTTTCAGTTTCTGCCTGTAAGCAGGCAGAAGCAGAATGGAAGAGTGGTCCGATTTGCCAAATGGTGGGCAGGGGAGGGATTTGTATCCATCCCGGAAGGGAGAGTAGCAATGGTCCAAAACCCGGTCCCCTCGTGTGTTGAAACTAATGTGCTGGTGGTATTTTGGTGCAACTGATTTGAAACTGGCTTTATTAAAGTCCCCGGTCACAATGAATGCAGCCTCACGGTGCGTGGTTTCCTGCTCACTTATACTCCCATACAGTTCCTTGATTGCCTGGTCTGTGTCAGCTTGTGGGGGAATGTACACAGCTGTGATAATGACCGCTGTGATTTCCCTCGGTAGCCAGAATTTTCGACACAGAAGCATGAGAAATTCCAGATCAGGAGAGCAGAAAGACTTGACAGAATGTATGTTCCTCTGATCACACCAGAATTTGTTGATCATAAAACATACACCACCACCTCTGCTTTTACCTGAGAGGTCTTTCGCTCTGTCCACTCGGTGCACTGAGAACCCCGAGGGTTCAGTGGCTGAATCTGGAATCTCCACAGTCATCCAAGTTTCTGTTAGGCAGATAATGCAGCAGTCCCTCGTCTCTTGTTGGAAAGAGATCCACGCTTTCAGCTCGCAGAGCTTGTTATCCAGAGACTGAACATTTGCCAGTAGAATACTGGGTAGCGGGGGTCGATTTGCGCGGCGTCTTACTCTGATGAGAACGCCGGCTCTGTTTCTCCTTTTCCTCCTGCGTTTCCATGTCCGGACTGCTCAGACAAAGGGCTCCGCTGGTGTGTTTGTAAACAGCAGGTCGGCATTGAGTAATTTGAAGTCCGGTTTACAGTGTGAAATTGCTGAACCAATGTCCAAAAGTGTTTGTATGTCGTAGACAATAAGGCAGACAACATCCATGACAAAAAACATAAGAATTGTGAACAAAACAAACAAAACACTGCCATGTTGTGTTGGAGCTCACAACGCAGCAGCCATACTCGGCGCCATCTTGAGTCTATATCTTAAAGGAATAGTTTACTCAAAAATGAAAATGTACTCACCCTCAGGTTTCTTTCTTCATCAAAACAGCTTTTTTTATGCTTTATTTGAACATTCAGTTTACAGTGTGGTTATAGTTCAAAACAGAAACAAAACTAGACAGTAACTAAAATAATAAATGAGAAAGAAAGAAAGGCAGTGCAAATAGTTTATGTTCTGAGTGCTTTTTTGTTAAGAGAAGATTAAATTGTAATCAAATAATGTTTATCTCTTGTAAGAATATAAAAAAAAATAGGTTTACAATTCGAAAACTTACATTTATGAATATAAAATCTACATAGGAAAATAATTAGGTTTATTATAAAGTAGGCATTTGGATCTGCTTCAACAAATCCAAAAATAACAGTTTTGGGATTCATTGAAAAACTCTGGAAAGATGTTAGTTTGTTTATCTCAACCAATATCTTGCAAAGTTGCAGAGTATAACTGCATGACCAAAACAAATGAAGAGGAGTTTCAGTGTCATTCTGACAAAAAGAGCAATTAGTGTCAAAATCAGATCTGAATTTTTTCTTTAACATTTTTTTGACAGGGTAAATATTATGAATTAATTTAAAAGATATTTCTTTTACTTTGTGAGGGAAAATCTATGTTGCATGGACCATATATTTTTCCAATTTAAATGATCAAAGAGTCCATTCCAATATGAGATTGCAGGAGGGGCAGAGACAATGTTCTCAAGGAATAGAGCTCTTACTTTATGATTCCTTCCTTTTTTTTTTCAGCGAAACATACACTATATTGCCAAAAGTATTCGCTCTTCTGCCTTTAGACGCATATGAACTTAAGTGACATCCCATTCTTAATCCATAGGGTTTAATATGACGTCGGCCCTCCCTTTGCAGCTATAACAGCTTCAACTCTTCTGGGAAGGTTTTCCACAAGGTTTAGGAGTGTGTTTATGGGAATTTTTGACCATTCTTCCAGAAGCGCATTTGTGAGGTCAGACACTGATGTTGGACGAGAAGGCCTGGCTCGCAGTCTTCGCTCTAATTCATCCCAAAGGTGCTCTATCGGGTTGAGGGCAGGACTCTGTGCAGGCCAGTCAAGTTCTTCCACACCAAACTCGCTCATCCATGTCTTTATGGACCTTTTTTTGTGCACTGGTGCGCAGTCATGTTGGAACAGGAAGGGGCCATCCCCAAACTGTTCCCACAAAGTAGGGAGCATGGAATTGTCCAAAATCTCTTGGTATACTGAAGCATTCAGAGTTCCTTTCACTGGAACTAAGGGGCCAAGCCCAGCTCCTGAAAAACAACCCCACACCATAATCCCCCCTCCACCAAACACGACTGGACTTGTTGCACAGGTGGCATCCTATCATATTACCACGCTGGAATTCACTGAGCTCCTGAGAGCGGCCCATTCTTTCACAAATGTTTGTAGAAGCAGTCTGCATGCCTAGGTGCTTCATTTTATACACCTGTGGCCATGGAAGTGATTGGAACACCTGAATTCAATTATTTGGATGGGTGAGCGAATACTTTTGGCAATATAGTGTATCTCATCTATAGGTGTGTCTACAGGTTCAGGAGAGGGTAATGAACCTAAAGAGAGAGTATTATTTTTGAAAAGCATGTGTATGTCAGATGGAATAGCATCCATAACTGTGGCAAACTCTTTAGGATTTACTGGTATATTATATTCTGAAAGAAATTCTGTATGCATAAAAAGCAGACCTTCATTATTAAAGAGCTATCTAACATGAAACATTCCATTACTGAACCAGTGATTATAGAACAAAGATTTATTCTTAAATAAAATGTTCCTATCGTTCCATATGTAACACCAGTGAGGAGAAAAGTTATGCTTGTAAATGAGAGTCCATGCCAAAAGAACTTGTTGGTGAAAGTTAGATAGCTTGACAGGGAATTTTTGAATATCATAATTACATATTAGAACAAACTTTGCACCACCAAGTTGTGAGAAGGCAAGCTGAGGGAAAAGTTTCCAAATAGAGGTGGGATTTTTAAGAAATCGATTAAGCCAGTTTATTTTAATTGTGTTATTTAGTTAGCTAAAATCAGTGACATTTAAGCCACCCTTTTTGTGAGAATTTAGTATCACTGACTTTTTCAAATAATGGGACTTGTTTTTCCATAAAAATTGTATTAAGATTCCATTGATTACTTTATATGTGGGCTTATCAACGTACAATGACTGAGCGGCATAAGTTAGGCGAGACAGACCCTCTGCTTTAACAAGCAAACCTCAGCCTTTCAAAGAAAGGTCTCCCTGCAGCCAGCAATTAAGCCTTTTCATTGTTTTTTGTAACAATTGGGTTAAAATTAGCAGTGCATCTAGAGTTATCTTTGGTTAATTGTATACCCAAATATGTAACACAGTTTTAAATGCAATACCACCAATTGAAGAAATCATACTGTTTTTTATAACACTTTTTGTGTTAGAAAGGCCATATGCGAGGAGGCATGGATGATCATGAATATTGATGTGATTCACACCTGAGGACCCCTCCCCTGAGAGAGAATGAATGTGAGGAGACTTAATGATTGAATTTATTGTTAGTAGCTTATTCACAAAATCAAGTTAAAGTTAAAAGAAGTAATCTGACTATACATTTTCTTTACATAAAGACTTTACTTAAAAACTTTAGACCTACACTACCATTTAAAAGTTTTAGATCTGTAAGATTTGTTAATGTTTCTAAAAGAAGTCTCTTCTGCTCACCAAGGCTGCATTTATTTGATCCAAAATACAGCAAAAACAGTGATATTGTGAAATATTTTTACAGTTTAAAATAACTGTTTTCTATTTGAATATATTGTCAAATGCAGTTTATTCCTGTGATCAAAGCTGAATTTTCAGCATCATTACTGCAGTCTTCAGTGTCACGTGATCCTTCAGAAATCATTCTAATATGCTGATTTTATAATATGGGCATATTTACAGCACATTTTACACATTTACACCCGAACAGATATTTGCAAACACAAGCTTCATTGATGATAATGAGGCAGCATAAACACTAGTTAAAATATAATCTAAACATTCATATTATTTTTATATCATATTACATATCATATTTATATTATACAGCATACAATTTAAATACCTGCTTTAGCCGAAACAACATTTAAATGTAACTAAAACTTGCCTATTAGGACATATTTCAAATTTCAATACTCTGAATCCTGGCTGGCAAGTCTGGAAATAGTCCAACTAGTAAAATATATACATGTTTATATAAAATAGCATGTCAACTAAAGTAAAACTAAATGACTAGCTAATCTGAAATTGTATCCTCGGTTGGATCAAGTTGCCCTTCAAAATGCAAACATACATCGTCGGATTCCCGCTCTTCTTCTGAGGAAAATGTGAACACTTTGTCACAATCCAGGAGCTTCCTGACCTGTGTAGTGTGCCATCTTCCAAACGTGCAGAAAAGCGAATGAACATGATGCTTTTTAAGGCACTGTTGGGGGCGTTTACCATTTGCATCGATCGGCTCAGCACATTACTGTATGAATAGCGCCCTGTGCCCGTGGGTGTGTTCTCATTAGCGATAATGAGTTGAGCCAGGAAAAACTGTACATCTCTTTGTTTCATACAGATTACATTGCAGGAGAATATTTATTTTAAATTTGAATTGTTTTATTTAAAAGTAGACATTTTAAGCAAAAATAAATAAAACAAAACTTTCTTTTTGGAGTAAATATGAATAGTCTAATACATCTAATATTAAGCGTAAGTTGTTTGATATATGTCTGTTTGGCAGAAATCCTGTCTGTTGTTGGGCCTCATGTATTCAGATAGAAGACAAAGGCAGGCCTAACACAGTCGTAAAAACATAACTCAAGCCCCCACCTTCTAAGTCGTAAATTTTACTGATAACAATCGCGCCAAAATCAAACAAAGGGAGTCCAAAACAGACTACAATCCATGAAGCCTTGCTCACTAAAGGATCGAGCTCTCAACTCCTATTGGATGAGACACACAACAGAACGTCCCTCAAACATGACATCATCAGGAGTTGAAATAATTCTGAAATGCGTCCAGAATTCACTTCCAGCGACTTAGTTCACCGAATATAGATGTAGTTTTTTTTGCTGCTCTCTGGTGCAACCTCGTGGCACAAGGAAGTAATGTCCGACTTGAAACTGTAGCCATACAATCTCCATCTCGCTGGACGAGTTGAGATTACTCTGTGTTCAACCAAACACTCTAACGGATCCGAAGGAGACTGCCGAGCAATTCGCATCTTCATCCGTTTGCCTACAGAAGTGAAGAGACTAAAGATTTCTCTTCCATCTTCAGTCAAGTCAACATTTCTGAGTTCTCCGCCAGCCCGTCGAGAATCAACAGCCGTACCGCCCGCTGACAGAGGAAACGGCCTCCCGTCATCACACGAGCCTCAAGGAACCGGGTCAAAGTTAAAGGACGGAGGAAAACACATTCTACCTGTGTCCTCATGCGATTCAAGTAAGAGGTTTACGTCTGGGCAGAGATAGAATATTATAGTGTGTTATTCTTGTGTTTCAAGGTTTTTGCTTGTACAGTTTACGGACCGCCATATCCACTCATTATTAATACTCAGGGTATTAATTATCACAAATTTGTTTTGCTGTATTGTGGTCCAACCAAATTGGATTGTTGTGCATTTTCACCATCGCGGGTGAGACAGCAACTGAGTTCATCCATTAAAGAGTCAAATAACGCGGGACTGTTTACGAACCATCAACCGCGTCTCTGAGTGATAAACTGACAGCTGTTTTCTCTCCCACGATCGTGAAATCAGCTTTAGGGCTGTCACTTCTCTCTCTCTCATACTAACCACACACACACACACACACACACACACACACACACACACACACACACACACGCAGGCACGCGACCTCTCACAAATATTCTGGCACACATTTTGGCTCGTAGATAGCTTAAATGCTAAAGCCCAGCTTTGTCCCTAAGCTATCGTACAAGCGGATATACGCGGAAACTGGTAGACACCATCTCCGCCCCCATTTGCGGTCATATTCCCTGGCCGGAAGTCTCGCATGACATACTCTCCACGAGAGTCACGTCCGCTATTTTGTGCGAATCCCTCCTTACACACACACTGTCACACACACACTGTCACACACACACACCCTGTGTGTTATAGAATTATGTTTATTTCCATATCTAATCATATCACTGTTTAGTTTGTAGTTGTAAGTCGGAAGTTTATTGACTGCATTGTATTAATTATTAATTGATATTACTGCATAAATAAACTTTTGTTTATATTACAAAGAGAGGTGTTTTGGTTTGTTTTGGTTTTGCATACGCCTGTGTCATGCTGACGGTATGTCAGTGCTCGGATTCAAACCTTCATTCATTGTTTTTTTCCCGAAAATCTATATTCTTCGGATGTCGATTTTCCTAAGAAAACAATCTAATATTGAAACTGTTTTACTATTCGGTTATTAGTCCCTGATTCCAGGGTGGTGCCCCGTCAATGTTAATCCTTATTAATATTCTATTGATTTTTGATAATTGATAATTATCTTTGATGATTGTTGAATATGAATGATCAATAAGCTAGTGTTAATTTTAATTAATGTTTCATCGATGTTAACAATTAACGATTATCTTTGATAATTGTTGATTTTAAAGGATTAAAAAAGCTAACATTGATTCTCATCAATGTTCTATTGATTTTAATAATTAGTAATTATCTTTGATAATTATTAATTATTGCTATTAACCAAACTTGCTCCTAAACATAGCACACTACATTTACTGGAGCCCCATATGAGGTTTTAATGAGTTAGATCCAATTAATTAATTGAAATATTAATTAATAACTACAGAAATAATTATTAATTATTTCTGATAGTAACACTGATCTAAACAACCGGTAAAGCCCTACAGATTCAATTAATTAATTAAAATATTAATTAATAACTAAAGGAATAATTATTAATTATTTCTGATAGTAACATTGATCTAAACAACCAGTAAAGCCCTACACTGTGTTTAATGGAATTTAAGACACATTTTATTCTTTTGGCCAGAACTAAAGTTATTATTTTATAGTCATTATTTAATAAGGTGATTGGGCGCCAATTGTCTATCACAAGGGGATCTTTGTTTGGCTTTGGAATTAGGGTAATTATTCCATGACATAAGGTGGGGGGAGAAATGTTTTCTCTATGCTTTCCTTAAAACCTCTAATAGAAATGGTGCTATTATTTTGCTAAATAATTTATAAAACTCTGAAGTGAGCCCATCAGTGCCTGGAGATTTTAAATTTTTTAATGAATTAATCACTTCTACAATCTCATTCAGGGTAATTGGAGCATCACAAAAAGCTTTATCTACTATATTCAATTGCTGTACATTCTGAAGAGACTCGAAGAAATCAGTTGCATCTTGGAGGCAAAATGTAGACATATATAACTCATTGTAAAATTTAGCACAGAATTTTCCAATGATTTTCTGATCTTCACTTATTATTCCATCAATCATATGTTTTCCTATTCCTTTTTTTGGCTTGTTGTCATTCTAATCTGAAAAAAAATAAGCAGAGCTTTGCTCACCTTCCTCGAGCCACTTTCTGCATGATCAGATGTAAGCTACTTCAGCTTTATATTTATACATTTTATCTAATTGATGTTGCTGTTCAGCAAGTTCAACTTTTTCAAAATCAGTAATATCATTCACATATTTAGCTAAAAGACTAGCAATTTTACAAATAACATTATTCTCATTAGACTTCTTCTTTTTAGCCAAGTCGCCACTGAATTTCCAAAATATTTACAAACTTCATATTTAGTTAACACCCAATTACTGCAGTAGTTATCTTTTTCCTTTGCTTTGTTCCAAAAATTTGTGATAATGTCATCAATTTTGTTTTTTACTTCATCATAGGCAAGAATTAAGTTATTAAGCTTCCAATAAGAGGGAGTGTGGCAGCGGGGGCGTGGTCAAGCATCTCTCCGGAGAGAGAGAAAGCGGTAAGGGCGCTTACATCTGAGCTAAATTATGTCTAACACCTGTCTCTAATTTCAGTGAGCACGGGGAGAGCGGCATAAATGGAGACACACCGCAAATAGAAGAGAGAGTGCCTGGGCTCCACAGACCCGAACAAGAAGCAAAGAGTTTTTATTACAAAGGATGAGAGTTTATTTTGTGAAACGGTGTGTGGTTGTAGATTAACTTAGTGCATAATGCAAAGACTGTGAGACTGTAATTTGTGCTGCAGAAAGAGAGAAAATAAATCCTTACCTGAACCAGGAAAGCTGCTTCTCGCCTCCTCATTACACTGGTGCCGAAATTCGAAAATTGAAGTTTGGGTTGAAGATGGATGGAAGTCATCCCGTAGAGTCCTCCCAGTTGGCGGAGATCCTCCAAGCCCTCGCTGGCCTACATCAGAGCCACCAGCAGACACTGCTTGAGCTCCGACAAGATCAAGATCGCCAGTTTGTCGAGCTCCTGCACGCTCAAGCCGAAGACCGGCAGGCGATCCGGAGCCTCTTCAGCCAGGAGGCATCCTCAGCTGCAACCCCGGACACTCCCACGCCGTTACCCCCGCCCGCATTACAGAAAATGGGGGCGGCGGACGACCCCGAGGCCTTCCTGGATTTGTTTGAGCGGACCGCCGAGATCTGGGGCTCGCTGCTCGGCCAATGGGTGGCCCGACTGATCCCACTATTGTCCGGGGAAGCCCAGCTTGCGGCTCAACAACTGCCAGCGACGAGCCTCCTGGCCTATGGAGATTTAAAGAGAGCCATCTTGCAACGGGTTGGTCGCACTCCGGAGGAAAATCGTCAACTCTTCCGGAGCTTGAAGTTGGAGAGCTCCGACCACCCGTTTGCCTTTGCCCGGCTCAGTGACGCCTGCCGAAGATGGCTGCTAGCGGGGGACCGCGACTACGATGGAGTTATCGATCAGGTGGTACTGGAGCAATTCACACATCGACTGCCAAAAGGGATGGCGGAGTGGGTCCAGTGCCACCGCCCGGCGTCGTTGGAGGAAGCTGTCTGGCTTGCGGAGGACCACATGGCGGCGATCCCGAGGGCGGAAGAGCCCTCCTACATTTTCTCTCCTCCCTCTGTCTCTTCCCCCTCCCCTCTCTCCTCTTGTTCTGATCTCTCTCCAGGTCCCGTTCCTGCCCCACGCAGACGAGGAGGACTTCAGCCGCTGAGACCAGTTCCCCGGGTGTGGGAGGCGACATCTTCCCCTACTCCAATGCCCCACTGCTCTCCCCCTCAGGGGGGGGCACCTGCCGATGCAAGTGCGGGCGTAGTGCCTGGGCTGGCCTGCTGGAGGTGCGGAGACCCAAGCCACTTCTGAGATCAGTGCCCTCTGATGGAGCTGGGGACGGCGGTGAGGGTCTCTGACCTCCCACAGGCTGCCCCTGACCGGGCCGGAGCGTACCGGATACCGGTAAGTGTCAAGGGGGTTACTCACCAAGCGTTGGTGGACACAGGGTGTAATCAAACCACTATCCACCAACGCCTGGTTCAACCCAAGGCATTGGTCACAACTAAAATGGTGAAGGTGAAATGTGTACACGGGGATATTCACAAGTATTCCGGGGGAAAAATCATAGAGTGGAGGCCGCGGTTAGTTCCCGCCTCACCCATCCGCTGATTTTGGGGACTGATTGGCCTGATTTTAGAGTTTTATTAAAGGGAATTTGCACGGATGGGTCCTGTATAAAGTTAGAGAGATGTGCAATGTGCGATGCTCTGGCAGGGGAGGCGGAGCCGGGGCCGTCCTCGACAGCTCCACGTCATAATGACGAGAGAGGGGGAGAGGCTGCAGCCCCTCCCCTTCTCAAGGAATTCCCTGAGGGGGATTTCCCTTTGGAGCAGTCGCGAGACGAAACCCTCAAACACGCCTTTGACCAAGTGAGAGTCATCGATGGTCAACGACTCCGGCCTGACATCGCACTTTCATACCCCTATTTTGCAATTATAAATGAGTGGTTGTATAGAGTGACACAGGACACTCGGACCAAAGAGGATACAACCCAACTTTTGATTCCAAGGAGCCATCGGGAAATGGTATTCCAGGCGGCTCATTATAATCCCATGGCAGGTCACTTAGGAGAAAGAAAGACACTGAACCGTCTAATAGCCCATTTCTATTGGCCGGGCATTGGCGGTGATGTCCGCAGGTGGTGTGCGGCATGCCGCAAATGCCAGCTGGTTAACCCACCGGCCACCCCAAAAGCGCCATTGCACCCTCTCCCTCTGATCGAGGTCCCCTTTGAGAGAATTGGAATGGACCTCGTCGGGCCATTAGAACGGTCAGCACGCGGACATTGCTTTGTATTGGTCCTAGTGGACTATGCAACGCGATATCCGGAAGCAGTGCCTCTTTGCAACATCTCAGCACGCAGTGTTGCGGAGGCACTCTTCAAAATAATCTCCCGGATCACTTCACTGATCAGGGCACAACGTTTATGTCACGGACACTACGCGAGCTGTACGAATTGTTGAGCATTAAATCGATTCACACCAGCGTGTCCCATCCTCAAACGGATGGCCTGGTGGAATGATTTAATAAAACCCTCAAAAACATGATTCGTAAGTTCGTACACGACGATGCTAGAAATTGGGATAAATGGCTCGACCCCCTGTTATTTGCAGTACGAGAGGTCCCACAAGCCTCCACTGGCTTCTCCCCATTCGAGCTGCTGTATGGGCGACGCCCACGCGGTGTGCTTGATGTATTGCGAGAGGCCTGGGAGGATGGACCTTCAAACAGTAAAAATGAAATTCAATATGTTCTTGATCTTAGAGCAAAACTCCACACTTTGGGGCAGCTAACACAGGAGAATTTGCTCCAAGCTCAAGAACGACGGCGCCGACTGTATGACAGGGGAATTCAGCTAAGGGAATTTGCACCGGGAGATAAAGTGCTTGTATTGCTTCCCACATCGAGCTCTAAATTACTCGCCAAGTGGCAAGGACCCTTTGAGGTCACACGACGAGTGGGAAATCTCGATTATGAGGTTAAACGAACCGATAGAGGGGGTGCACGTCAAATATACCACCTCAATCTCCTGAAATTGTGGAGGGAGGCGGTTCCCATGACCTTGGCTACGGTAGTTCCCGAGAAGGCGGAGCTTGGACCGGAGGAGAGTTCAAAGCATAAACAGTTCACCCCGGTCATTTGCGGAGACCACCTCTCACCGAGTCAACTCGCGGAGGTTGCTAGGTTGCAACAGGAGTTTGCGGATGTGTTCTCCCCTCTAACGGGATGTACAAACCTCATCCATCACCACATCGAGACCGAGCCGGGGGTCATGGTATGTAGCTGCCCCTATCGATTACCCGAACACAAGAAGAAAATTGTTTGGGAAGAATTGGATGCGATGATTGATATGGGAGTAATAGAAGAATCCCACAGCGATTGGTCCAGCCAAGTTGTTCTAGTGCCTAAGAGTGACGGGTCTGTGCGATTCTGTGTGGATTATAGAAAAGTCAACGCGGTGTCTAAATTTGATGCGTATCCAATGCCTCACGTTGATGAGTTGCTTAATTGGTTGGGCACTGCTCATTTTTATTCGACATTGGATTTGACGAAGGGTTTTGACACCAATTTCCCGTGAGAAAACAGCCTTCTCCACACCGTTTGGATTACACCAATTTGTGACACTTCCGTTCGGTTTGTTTGGGGCCCTGGCTACGTTTCAGCGTCTCATGGACCGAATCCTCAGACCGCATTCAGCTTACTCTGCTGCCTATTTAGATGACATCATCATTTACAGCAATGATTGGCAGCGGCATATGCAACATCTGAGGGCGGTTCTGAGATCGCTGCGCCGAGCGGGACTCACAGCGAATTGAACGGGTGGAGGTACGGTATCTGGGGTTCCACTTGGGCCACGGGCAGGTGCATCCCCAAATTGACAAGACGATTGTGACCTGCCCAAGATCCAAGACCAAAAAGGGGGTAAGACAGTTCCTGGGACTGGCTGGCTATTATAGAAGGTTCGTACCTAATTATTCGGACGTCACCAGCCCGCTGACTGATCTCACTAAAAAGGGAGCTCCAGACCCGGTCCAGTGGATGGAGCAGTGTCAACAGGCGTTCATGCAAGTTAAAGCCGCACTTTGCGGGGGGCCGCTTTTACATTCACCTGACTTCTCTCTCCCTTTTGTTTTACAGACAAATGCTTCAGACAGGGGGCTGGGGGCCGTACTCTCGCAGGTGGTGGAGGGGGAGGAGCGCTCGGTGCTGTACATTAGCCGTAAGCTCTCGTTGAGGGAAACTAAGTACAGCACCGTAGAAAAGGAGTGTCTCGCCATCAAGTGGGCGGTCCTCACTCTCTGATACTACCTGTTGGGGCGGGCCTTCACCCTCTGCTCCGATCAAGCCCCACTCCAGTGGCTCCACCGCATGAAAGATACCAATGCCCGGATCACCCGTTGGTACCTGGCTCTTCAGCCGTTTTAGTTCAAGGTGGTCCACAGACCGGGGGCGCAGATGGCTGTCGCCGACTTCCTTTCCAGGAATGGGGGGGAGTGGTAGGCAGGCCGGATTTTATTTTGTGAAACGGTGTGTGGTTGTAGATTAACTTAGTGCATAATGCAAAGACTGTGAGACTGTAATTTGTGCTGCAGAGAGAGAGAAAATAAATCCTTACCTGAACCAGGAAAGCTGCTTCTCGCCTCCTCATTACAGGGAGTTCTAAACGAGTTAACAGTATTTGAAAGAGGGATGCATATAGTAATACATTTATGATCAGATAAAGGTGAAGGTATAATATCAGTTGAAATATTATGCAGCTGCTTAGAAGCAAGCCATAATTCAATGCGCGATTGGCACAAGAAAGAGTTATTACTCCATGTAAATACCTTTAAAATGGATGAGTTTCCCTCCAGCTATCAACCAAAGAAAACTTTGTATGATCATCTTTAAGTAGGAATTAGAATTATAAGATTTTGGGGGCCATCTATCAATATTATTGTCCATAACCACATTGAAATCTCCTCCAAAAACCAAATAAGAGTTGGGGTAGTTATTTAACAATGAAAGTATACGTTCTTCCATTTGATAAAATAATCTTTGTTTTCTTTTTGTTGATTAAATCCATAAAGATTGGTAACAATAAACATCATATCTGAGATTTCAAGTAAGAGGCAAACATACCAACCACTTGGATCACAGTCAGAATACAGAATTTTCCCCTTAAAGCGATGAAGCAAGATGCAAACCCCAGCTGAGCTTGACATTCCATGAGACATCCACAGGTCCATGCCCCATTGTGATCTCCAAAAATTAAAATCTTCTTTGACTGAATGACATTCTTGTAAAAAATAAAAGTCAGAATTAAATTGTTTAAGGTGCAAAAAGATTACGCTTAGTAAGGTTTCTTAGCCCTCTAACATTAAGTGAGAGAATAGAGAGAACCATAACAGAAAAAAACAACAACAACAAAAACTTTAAGTATAATACAATTAATGCATTGAGATCGGACTTATTTAAGAAATATATGCATAAAAATTAGCACAGCAAATTCTACAATAAAAAAGAATAACATCGTATTGATGTGCTCAACCATCGCTCAACCATTATTCCTGTCCCAAAGAAACCAAAAATCACAGGACTTAATGACTACAGACCTGCAACCCTGATGTCTGTGATCATGAAATCATTTGAGCGACTGGTGTTGACCCACCTGAAGAACATCACTGGACCCTTTCTAGATCTCCTTCAATTTGCTTATCGAGCAAACAGGTCTGTGGATGATGCAGTCAACATGGGATGGCATCATAGCCTGCAACATCCGGACAGACCAGGGACATATGCAAGGATCCTTTTTGTGGACTTCAGTTCGGCTTTCAACACCATCATCCCAGCTATACTCCAGAATAAGTTACACCAACTCTCTTTTCCCATGTCTATCTGTCAGTGGATTACCAGATTTCTGACGGACAGGCAACAGCTTGTGAGACAGGGGAAACTCACTTCTAGCACCTGTACAATCAGCACTGTTGCCCCCCAGGGATGTGTGCTCTCCCCACTACTCTTCTCCCTCTACACCAATGACTACACTGCCAAGGACCCCTCTGTCAAGCTCCTGAAGTTTGCAGATGACACCTCTGTCATCGGCCTCATCCGAGATGATGATGAGTCTGCATACAGAAGGGAGGTTGAACAGCTGGCTGTCTGGTGCAGTCAAAACAACCTTGAGCTGAACATGCTCAAAACGGTGGAGATGATCGTGGACTTTAGGAGGAACACCCCAACACACTGAAGTGGGAGACACACATTGACTCCATTGTGAAAAAGGCCCAGCAGTTCAATAACTGTCTGGTTTGGTTCAGCTACGAAATCAGACATCAGAAGACTACAAAGGAGAGTTCGGACTGCTGAGAGGATTATTGGTTGCCCCCTACCACCCCTTCAAGAAATATACACTTACAGAGTGAGGAAAAAGGATGGAAAAATCACTCTGGACCCCACTCACCCTGCCCATTACCTTTTTGAACTGTTTCCTTCTGGCCGACGCTTCAGAGCTCTGAGCACCAGAACTGACAGGCACAGGAACAGTTTTTTCCCTCAGGCTATCCATCTCATGAACAGTTAAATTGCCCCATTGAGCAATAACTATGTGCACTACACAGTTTTGTTTTTTATATTTATCCAACACATCCAATCTCTTCTGCCATTTAATTCCTCTAAAAAAAAAAACTAAAAAAAAATAACATTTGCACTGTACATAACAGATTTGTATTTTGCACTGTACTTAACAGATAACAGATTTGTATTAGATTTGCACTACGTATGTGTATGTATGTATGTGTGTGTCTGTGTATATGTACGTATGTGTATAATTATTTTTTTATTTTTTATTATTATCTGTCTTGCTGCTGTTTTTGTATTGTTGTGCACTGGAAGCTCCTGTCACCAAGACAAATTCCTTGTATGTGTAAGCATACTTGGAAATAAAGCTGATTCTGATTCTGATATAGTGCAGTACAAAGTATAGGCCTATAAATTATTAACTTTAGAACAAGTGGAGTATAGAAGAACAAGTAACCAACACAGGTCAGACAAACAAATAGCAAAAAAGCTCGTTTTGTTCGGCAAATTCTCTGGGCTATTAAGTTAAACCCTGTGACATTTTAATAAAGTGCAAAGTTAAACGTTATAAAACATGGTTAAACCCTAAAAGTAACAAAATACCTGACTTGAAGGCGTTGTTGTTCCACGTGGAACTCTAAGCACTCTAGTTTGTTTATATAGAAGTACTGAAGTGGCAAAAGTGCGCAGTTCTACTTCAGAGTGGAGCAAGTAAATAAACAGTCAGAGAAGGAAATTCAGGTTGGTGGAATTATTTCGATGCCATCCACAAAAGCCCTTCCTCCTACAAAGTAAGCTCGCTTGTTATCTCGCCGTGCTTTGTCCACAAGAGGCCATAATTTGTTCCTCTTTTCTCTATCTGCTGGAGACAGATCCTCAGATATTTTTAAGTAGTTGTTCCTGAGAAAGAGAGAGTCCTTCGCTGCGCGCCAAACGGTATCATGGTAGAAGCGAGAGGTAAACTGAAAGATGATCCCTCTAGGTTTGTCGCTGCTCAGTTGTTTACGCCCAAGTCGATGTACAGTTTCGACAGTGTATGGAAGTTTGTCCTTTGCTTCTGGTAAAAGCTGCTGACATACCTGGATAACCCTCTTCCGAACATCCTCCCTTTCCTTTTCGGGGATTCCGTAGATTCTCAGATTCCAACGACGTGAGTATCCTTCGAGATGAGAGAGACGTTTTTCGTGCTCAGATGATTTCACCTCAATCTTCTTCACTTGTGACTCCATTACACTGAGCTGGCCTTTAACATCATTAACGTTGGCACACACAAACTCAACAGCTGTCTTCACGTCGGCTATCTGTTTGGTGTTTCCATTAACTGTCTCTTTCATACTCGTGATCGCTCATGCATTCTCTGCCACCATTCTTTCCAGAGCATCAGATCGATTATTAATTAGAATCGAGAGTTCTTTGAGTTGTGAGAGGACATTGGCAGTATCAAGGCTCTCCATCTTCCGTTGTTTAACAGCAGGAGGCTTACATGATGTTTTGGGGAGAGGAGGGAAAACTTCCTCAACAGGCATGATATCTGCAGAATCAATTTCTACCTTGAGGTAATCATGCAAAATTTCACTCAAAAGTTTGTTTGAAACTTGCTGCGTCATCAAGGTAGCTTTAGCAGGATTAGCATTGGCTTGGCACACATTCTTGTTCTTTCTTTTTTCAGATTTCCCCACTTTCAATCATTATGATCGTTGTAACAACCATATATGCACCAAAAGAAAAATTAAATAGTCTCTTACTGCACTACAAATCAAATTATTAGTCTGAATTTGCAGAGCTCTTCAAAGCACGTATAGTCAGAGCGCCATCTTGGCCACCCCCCGCTGTGTCCTCAAAACAGAATTTAAGACTTAGGATTTCATTTGGATGACGTAAGCTCATTGGTATTGTCATGTGACACGTGGAGGAGGAGGCAGGAAGTGTGTCATTGTTTACAAGAGAAACTTGCACAGACCACAGACCAAGTGCCATTCACAAACCAAAACAGTCCAAAACAATTTCAAAACAATATCAAATAAAATAAAAAATAATTTCCAAATAATAATAATAATAATAAATTTTTTAACAGAAATATATAGGCTATATGACAATGTTTTCACACATACCTGAGTTAGCTGGAAAAACAGCACGGGCACAGCCGATGAATTCAGATATTGACCCTTTGTTTTTTTCGATGGTCTGAAATCCTCAGGGGTAAAATGTTCACTGCACACCCTCCAAAATTTGAGAGAATGTAGGGTTGTACTGATATCCAGGTTCAGCGTGATAAGCCAGAGTTTTAATTGCTCATGATCATGTATAGGCAGTCAATGAAAAGTTCATATTTTTCCTGCCGTGCATTTTCTTTGGGGTTTCTGAAGGTTGAAGCAGCCAGGATACACACACCAAACAACCATTTTGAACAATACACTTAAACAAATACAAATCTACAGCAAAGACAATTAAACTTTTGTACAGCGCTCCTTCTCTTGTAAACAATGATGCGCTTCCTAACTCCTCCTCCACGTGACCTTACCAATGAGTTACGTCATCCCTCTCATGATCGCATGTCACATGTACGGAAGCGAACATTTGTAGTTAAAAAGTATATAAGTATTGTTTTGTTTCTAAAAATAATAAATTGTTTGGTTTCAGAAGAACTTTATTTGTCGACTGGAGTCGTGTGGATTATTTTGATGCACCCTAAATATGCATTTTGGACCATCAAAAAATGGAGTACATTCACTTGCATTGTTTAAAAGGAGGAGGCCTGAAATGAAATCCTAAAAATCATAAATTCTGTTTTGATGAAGAAAGAAACTCAGATACATCCTGGATGGCCTGAGGGTGAGTAAATTATCAGCAAATTTTCATTTTTGGGTGACCTGTTCCTTTAAGTACTAATAATTGATCATCACTGAGAAAAATTGAACAAAATCGGCAAATGCAAATCAAATAGTGAGACAATGGCAGTCAGTCTGCTTAGTGTATTTTTATAGCAATAAAAGAAATTGTAGAATATACAGTCAATAAAAAAGAAAATAGTAAATACAATTAGTGAGTAGTGAACAGTACATTAATATAATAGTATAATATAATACAGTAGTATAATAATAATAATAGATTGATAATAGCAAATAGTATATGTAGTATTAAGAGTAGTGTATTAGTCAATAATAAAATAAAAATAGTAAATAAAATAGTGAGTAGTGAATAGTGAATAGTAGAATAATATAATAATATAATAGTAGAATAATATATAATAAATATAGCTGCGAGCAGCGATGATGGGCCCAAGCACCTGTTGGCTTTCGGAAAACAATGCAAGGTGGACACATGCATTTGGCATTTGACATTATTCGAAACAATTTTGAGAACTATTTTAAAGTCTCTTGGAAGAGCCACACTCCCTGCTGCGCGGTGGTGGTGCTATGTCTGTGACCCAAAATAGTCAAATTCATGTGATTAGCCCCCAACATACATCTAAATTTTGATCTAAATCACACATTGCACACAGAAGATGTGAGACACTGTTGTTTCCCATTTTTTTGCCATTAATTTAATTCAAAATCTGTTTGCAATTTAGCATCTTCAATATCTTTGCATAATGTTGTCTAAATGTGGACAGTCTCATGAATTCCCTAGGAGGAGTACTTAAAAGTTCAGAGAATGCAATATTGAAAAGATCCAAAATGGATGACTTCCTGTTGGGCGGAGCTAATAATTATAATTCTGAAATTGTCCAGCTTGATGAGAACTATATACGTACCAATTTTGGTGACTGTAGGTGAAAATGGGGGTGCTACAGAGGCCGTCTTACCTGCCCATTTTAAACCTGTTAACTGTCACTGGCCAACAGGTGGGCCGTTTGAATGTGGCTATAAAACAAATGCTTTGTTTTATATCAAAAACTCCAACGTTCATAAACTTGGTATCAAATTAAAGCTTAAACACAACTTTCATCTTCTGAAGTTTATTTTGCAATTAGAACATTACAGTGAAAACATTTAAAAATATTAAAAGAGTGCATTTTTAAAACATGCGACATGAGCAACAGTACTTATGTTTCATGTTCCCTATCTGTCACTCACTCGACGTTGTATCGATGTAGTGACATTAGGGGTCACTCTTGGGAGCCTGAGACACCTCTGGTCTTTGATAAAAGGCCAATGAAAATTGGTGAGTGGTATTTGCATGCCACTCCCCCAGACATATGGGTATAAAAGGAGCTGGAATGCAACCACTCATTCAGATTTTCTCTTCGGAGCTGAACAGTCATGCTCACTGAGCTGAATTCCCACAACTGTTCATTCACCTCTGCTGGATCTGACGGCGCATTTCAGCGGCTTCTCCCCCCTCTGCACTGGTGTACTGCAGAGAATGCCCCTGAGCACTTCGGCAGAAATAAAAGAGTATATTTCTCTAAAAGAGCGGCACACACAGACGTCTTTTTAAAGACGTGTCTTTTTAAAGATGCCTTTCCTTTGTGTGTTATTCCTGGTTGCGCACGTTATCTCTCGCCTTTTGACAGTCACGATCTCTGTCTTTTGTGTCTGGGCACTGCTCACGCGGAGACAGCGTTCGTGGATGGGTCATGTACTCATTACGAGAACATGTCCATGGCAACGATGCGGTCGCGGCTTACCTTCGTAAGAAAGCAAGCCACCCCAGAGGCTCCCCACCTCGGTCCTTCTACCCACGGGTATGAGGCCAGCGCGGCTAGCACTGGGGGCGATTTGGGGACCCCAATGGGACCACCTCCGCCGGGTATCCCCCCACGGACCTCCCATTCCCCAGCACGTTCGTCTGCCCTGATCGGGCTTCCGGATCTGTCCGCCGGCTCGTCTCACGCCGAGTTCGACCTCTTATTCGGAGCCCGCGAAGGTGATGAGTTCTCGAGCGCAGCATCGGAGAGCGGGCTCATCCAGTCAGACGTGGAAGCCTCAGCTGGGATCATCCCTTTGGGTGCAGTCGCCCAGTCACAGGCTGACGCGGAGATGATGACATGCTTTCCCGGGCAGCCGTGAGCATCAGGCTAGAGTCGAACTCTCCGCTCTCCCCTGAACCCTCGCAGCTCGATGATTGGTTCCTGGGCTCGCGGCGCTGCTCAAAGCCACGCCCCGCCCCCGATCCTTGGTTCCCGGAAGTGCATAAAGAGCTGACAAGGTTGTGGGAGGCACTTTTTACTGCCCGGTCCCGATCTTTCAGCTTCCCCGTCCTCACTACACCTCGATGGTGGGGCAGCCAAGGGCTATTCGGCAATCCCCCCGGTGGATAAAGGCGCTCACGGTGCACCTATGCCCGCAGAGCGCTGCCACCTGGCACGGGCGCCCAAAGCTCCCATCCAAGGCCGGTAGGTTTACATCATCTCTGACAGCCAAGGCCTACAGTGCCGCTGGACAAGTTGCCTCTGCCCTGCACACCATGGCTCTCCTGCAAGTCTGCCAAGGTGCTAAAAGAACTGCACGAGGGTAGTTCCGCCCCGGGATTGATGCAGGAGCTGCGCTCGGCGACCAACCTCGCTCTCCGGGTGACAAAGGTCACGGCGCCTACTCTCGGGCGGGTGATGTCCACCTTGGTGGTCCAGGAGCCACCTTTGGTTCAACCTGGTCGAGATGGGAGAGGCCAACAAGGCACGGTTCCTTGCTGCCCCCATTTCCCAAGTTGGCCAGTCCGGCAACACCGAGGACTTTGCCCAGCAGTTCTCAGTGGTGAAGCAGCAGCCGGAGGTTATCCGGCACATACTGCCTCAGCGCGGCAACTTCTGAATATTGAATATATGTTGAGTATGAAATGCACATTATGTTGATGCATATAGCATAAATGCAGGTATTATTATATAACTATTTTTTTTTTGTTAGTTAAGGACACTAATGAAAATTAACCATGATTTTATTCAGTAATACTGTAGTAGCCATATAGTAACCACTATAGTAATATTGTAATAGCCATGACTGAAGTAACAATGACTGCTGTCACCATTGGTTTCTTGGCAGAAATCATAGTTTTGATACAATTACCCATTGTTTTACAAAAGTAATACTGTAATTTCCATATAGTAACCTTGATTTTACTATAGTATTGTAACCATGACAGTAATTATGTTAATTTTGTGGTTACTATGATTTTACTAAAATTACCATGGTTAAACTATGGTTACTGTTGTAAAACCATAGTGATTTGTAGTGAGGGCAAATCTCTTGAAGTGTCTGTTTCCAAATAGAATATATTTATTTTGGGTTTGGCAGTAATATTTCTTTTTCTGAACATAACAAATAACGAACCGTACCAAAACCGTGACCCTAAAACCGTGATACAAACCAAACCATGAGAAATTTTAAGCATCACACCTCTACTATCTATCTATATTGTAGCGAGCAGGGCAGGGCCGAGTGGCGTCAGGGCAGAGCGAGGCCAGAGAGATATGGTGTGGTGGTGGCATAGTGGACTAAAGCACTGAACTGGTAAGCAAAAGGTTGTTGGTTCAATCCCCACAGCCACCACCACTGTGTCCTTGAGCAAGGCACTTAACTCCAGGTTGCTGCAGGGGGATTGTCCCTGTAATAAGTGCACTGTAAGTTGCTTTGGATAAGAGTGTCTGCCAAATGCATAAATGTAAATATACAATTTCCACCTGTTTGCACACTGGTCTTGTTCCAGGGAGGAGCGGCAGGAGTATTTAAGGAGAGAAGACAGATGCACAGAGCTGTGCGTGACTGTGCCACAGTGACTGCTGAAATGCAAGGCTGTTGAATGTGTTTATTGTGCAGAAAAGCACATTTATGTTTTGATGTACACTGAAAAGTGTGGCATTAAAGGGGACCTATTATGCAAAATTCACTTTTACATGGTGTTTGAACATAAATGTGAGTCAGCAGTGTGTGTACACAACCACCCTACAATGTTAAAAGTCCACCCACTCCTCTTTCTTATATTTCTATTAATCAAAAACAGTGTCTCAAAATGACTGGTTTTCGTATCCGCTTTAAAGTGACAACATTTTAGAGCAGGCCCCGCCCACGACTGGTGACGGACTCCACCCTATTTTCATAGATCCTCCCCTGAGTGATCGACACACAGCAGCTACAGCGAGAAGAATAATGTCTCAGCTTCAAAAGCGTCTTAAGTGTTCTGTTGTAGGCTGTAAAAGTGAACATAAGAGTCTTCATGTACTCCCTGCATCAGAGCCACTGGAGACGCAGTGGATAAGTTTTGTTTTTGAAGAAAATGTTCCCCAAAACATACCAAAATTTGTGTATGTTTGAGCAAATCATTTTACACCAGACTGCTTTGTGAATGAGGGTCAATATAAAGCAGGATTTTCTAAATATTTGATTCTCAAGCATGGATCAGTACAAACTGTTCGTGTTCCAGATTTATATCCTGAAGATGTAAGTATCGCACTTTATATTTTGTAAATGTTTGCAAATCACATGATGCAAGACAACCCCCTAAAATGTCACATCTCGTTATAGCGCATAGCTAACATCATTACAGTATATTTTTGTGTTGCTCATCCATCGTTGCTAAATGGCTGAAAAACACTCCGTTATTTATGGTGTCAGTCATATTGGTTCTGATTTGTTGTTGCTATAGTATCCAAAGCACAAGCTGTAAAGGCACAGCCCTGTTCCAGAAAGGCAGCTCATTTGCATTTAAAGAGACACACACGAAAACAGCGTGTTTTTGATTCCACCCAAAAAGAGGCATTTATAACATGGTATAATAAATGATCCGTGGGGTATTTTGAGCTGAAACTTCACAGACACATTCTGGGGACACCTAAGACTTATATTACATCTTGTAAAAAGGGGCATAATAGGTCTCCTTTAAAGTTTTATGTGGATTGTTCACCCGGCTCCCGCTCCTGCTCCCTCCATATAGGAAAGGCCATGTACAGTTGCAGTCAAAATTATTCAACCCCCCTGACCAGCAATACATTCTGGTGATGTGAATTAAAACACATCAACTAAAACCTCAGTAAACAGTCAAAATAAGTTTTTATTACATATTTGAGTGATTTTGAGAACAAAGAGTTCAGTTTACCCAAAAATAACTAATTCTCTCCACAAATGTCATGTCAAAAATATTCAACCCCCAAAGCCAATCATTTGTGGAGCATCCTTTATCCTTAATAACAGCAAATAAATGTTTCAGGTAAGTGTTCTCAGGCTTTGGACACCTCTCTATTAGAATTTTTACACATTTCGCATGAGCAAAAGCTTCCAGCTCATTGACATTCTTTGGTTTCTGTGCTGCCACTGCTTTCTTGAAATCCCAACAAAGGTTTGCAATGGGATTTTAACGATGGACTGAAAGGGCCATTTAAGGACATTCCACGACCTATCCCTGAACCAGATTTTGGACAACTTGGATGTATCCTTGGTGTTATTGTCTTGCTGGAAAGTCCAGTGATCACTGAGCTTCAATTTACACACTGAAGGTATCACATATTTGCCAAAATGGCCTGATACCTGAAAGAATCTATGGTGTCAGTCACATAGACGTGTGATAGCCGTTTCCTGCAGCCACAAAACACCCCCATAACAGGACTGACCCACCTCCTTGCTTGACTGTGGTTATGGTGTCATTCTTGTCATCTTACAACAGACATACTGCTGACCCGTGGGTCTAAAACTCAATTTCAGTTTAGTGTCATACGTCTATAAAAACTTCTTCCAGGACTCCACAGGTCTTTCCTAATTACTTCTTGAATATTCAAGTCAACTTTTCCCTTGGTGAAGTTTTGCTTTCTTCCACACCCCAAGAAGGTTGCTGTTGTACCATATTTAAAAAAAAATGTATGAATGGTGCTGCCAGCTTTGTCTAATGGAAATTGAAGTGCATTGGAAATATACTTTTAGCCATGACCTTTATTGTGTAATTACATAATCTCCTCTATTAGCTTTAGTGACAGCTTATGTTTTGCATTTTTTGCATAGAAATAAATTTTTGCTTACAACGCTAAACTTACATTTTAAATCTTAAATAAGTGCCATTGCAGACTGATGACTTAATTTTGTTTTAAAACAATTACTTGTGTAGCCTTACATATTTAAGAAACAGCTAGATGCATTAGGGGTTGAATATTTATGACATGGCTGTATTTTTAAAAAATCCTGCTATTTAGAAATATTATGTTATATATTCACACTATGACTTTGAATGTGTCACTCAACTGATATACAGGTGCATCTCAATAAATTAGAATGTCGTGGAAAAGTTCATTTATTTCAGTAATTCAACTCAAATTGTGAAACTCGTGTATTAAATAAATTCAATGCACACAGACTGAAGTAGTTTAAGTCTTTGGTTCTTTTAACTGTGATGATTTTGGCTCACATTTAACAAAAACCCACCAATTCACTATCTCAAAAAATTAGAATATGGTGACATGCCAATCAGCTAATCAACTCAAAACACCTGCAAAGGTTTCCTGAGCCTTTAAAATGGTCTCTCAGTTTGGTTCACTAGGCTACACAATCATGGGGAAGACTGCTGATCTGACAGTTGTCCAGAAGACAATCATTGACACCCTTCACAAGGAGGGTAAGCCACAGACATTCATTGCCAAAGAAACTGGCTGTTCACAGAGTGCTGTATCCAAGCATGTTAACAGAAAGTTGAGTGGAAGGAAAAAGTGTGGAAGAAAAAGATGCACAACCAACCGAGAGAACCGCAGCCTTATGATTGTCAAGCAAAATCGATCAAGAATTTGGGTGAACTTCACAAGGAATGGACTGAGGCTGGGGTCAAGGCATCAAGAGCCACCACACACAGACGTGTCAAGGAATTTGGCTACAGTTGTCGTATTCCTCTTGTTAAGCCACTCCTGAACCAGAGACAACATCAGAGGCGTCTTACCAGGGCTAAGGAGAAGAAGAACTGGACTGTTGCCCAGTGGTCCAAAGTCCTCTTTTCAGATGAGAGCAAGTTTTGTATTTCATTTGGAAACCAAGGTCCTAGAGTCTGGAGGAAGGGTGGAGAAGCTCATAGCCCAAGTTGCTTGAAGTCCAGTATTAAGTTTCCACAGTCTGTGATGATTTGGGGTGCAATGTCATCTGCTGGTGTTGGTCCATTATGTTTTTTGAAAACCAAAGTCACTGCACCCGTTTACCAAGAAATTTTGGAGCACTTCATGCTTCCTTCTGCTGACCAGCTTTTTAAAGATGCTGATTTCATTTTCCAGCAGGATTTGGCACCTGCCAACACTGCCAAAAGCACCAAAAGTTGGTTAAATGACCATGGTGTTGGTGTGCTTGACTGGCCAGCAAACTCACCAGACCTGAACCCCATAGAGAATCTATGGGGTATTGTCAAGAGGAAAATAAGAAACAAGAGACCAAAAAATGCAGATGAGCTGAAGGCCACTGTCAAAGAAACCTGGGCTTCCATACCACCTCAGCAGTGCCACAAACTGATCACCTCCATGCCACGCTGAATTGAGGCAGTAATTAAAGCAAAAGGAGCCCCTACCAAGTATTGAGTACATATCCAGTAAATGAACATACTTTCCAGAAGGCCAACAATTCACTAAAAATGTTTTTTTTATTGGTCTTATGATGTATTCTAATTTTTTGAGATAGTGAATTGGTGGGTTTTTGTTAAATGTGAGCCAAAATCATCACAATTAAAAGAACCAAAGACTTAAACTACTGCAGTCTGTGTGCATTGAATTTATTTAATACATGAGTTTCACAATTTGAGTTGAATTACTGAAATAAATGAACTTTTCCACGACATTCTAATTTATTGAGATGCACCTGAAGATGTAAAGTTGAAAAATTCTGGGTCATCAGAAAAGCTTACCTTTGTAAATTCTTACTGTCTTGGAGGGGTTGAATAATTTCGATTGCAACTGTGTGTGTGTGTGTGTGTGTGTGTGTGTGTATATATATATATATACATACACACACACACACACACACACACAGTATATATATTAATTTTTAATTGTTATTTTTTTATTTTATTGATAAATTTTACATTTTTGCTATAATTTAATATAATTATTTATTGAAAAAATATGTAGATCTGAAGATTATATTGTAATGAAGTCATTTACCATTTTTATATATCCCTAAAATTGCTTTAAATTAAATTAACAAATGTAATTCAATGCATTAGGTGTTAAGTTGGTCTAGATAGTGTTTAATGAGCACAGAAGTCATTTAGCCTTGTAATTGTGTTGCAGTTATGTGGCAACAGATCTCAATCTCAACTTTTAGTCTGCATTCTTTATTCATACGCAACTGTTTAAATAGCCTTTTGTGGTGAGCGGAGCGGAGCCGAGTAGCATCTGGGCAGAGCGAGGCCGGGAAGATAAGTGGCGAATGACTTCCACCTGCGCGCCACAACGGTCTCATGTTCCAGCGATGGGAGGCGGGAATATTTAAGGTGAAGAGACAGCGGCAGACGGGAGAGAGATGTACAAAGCTTGTCCGCATGTCTGAATGTCATTATGATTTGACGCAGCTGGTTGAAAAGCAGTGCGTGTTTTTGTTTCTTTGGATGTTGAAAAGTGTTATTAAATGTCTTTTTGTTTGTCAAGCCGGTCCCAGCTTACTCCTTTCCCATCTTTAAATGTTACACCTTTAATAAGGAAAATAAGGACATCAATTAGGTTACATTTACATTTACATTTACATTTATTCATTTGGCAGATGCTTTTATCCAAAGCGACTTACAAAAGAGACTACTGCGTGACCACCTATAGGATAATCATAAGAAAGCAAGCCACCCCAGGGGCTCCCCACACCGGTCATGGCGCCATGGGACACATTGCGTGGCCATCACGCCGATCTGTCGCCACCTCTTCAGCCCTTGGACCGGCCTTGCATTTCTATGGGCGTCGGTTAGCACTGGGGGCGATTTGGGGACATCAATGGGACCACCTCCACCGGGTATCCCCCCATGGACCTTCCATTCTCCAGCTCCCTCGCTTTCCCCAGTCGGGCACTCGGACGAGACTGCCGGTTCGTCTCAGGGTGAGTTCAACCTCTCGTCTCAGGGCGAGTTCGACCTCTCGTTCGGAGCTCGGGAAAACGATGAGCTATCAAGCGCAGCATCGGAGAGTGGGCTTGTCCAGTCCGGCATCAAGATTGGTTCACGGCGGTAGACCTGAAGGACGCGTACTTCCACGTCTCGGTCTTACCTCGACACAGACCCTTCCAGCGGTTTGCCTTCGAAGGCCAGGCATACCAGTACAAGGTCCTCCCCTAAGGGCCTGTTCTTGTCCCCTCGTATTTTCATGAAGGTCGCAGAGGCAGCCCTTGCCCCGCTAAGGGAAGTGGGCGTCCGCATCCTCAACCATCTCGACGACTGGCTAATCCTAGCTCACTACCAAGAGTTGCTCTGTGCACACAGGGACCTCGTGCTCCGGCACCTCTGCTGACTGGGGCTTCGGGTCAACTGGGAAAGAGCAAGCTCTCCCCGGTTCAGAGCATCTCTTTTGGACTCAGTCTCGATGACAGCGCGCCTCACGAATGAGCATGCACAGTCGGTGCCGAAATGTCTGAAGGCATTCAGATGGAGAACAGCGGTTACTGAAACTTTTTCAGAGGCTCTTGGGGCATATGGCGTCCTCAGCGGTGGCCACACCGCTCAGGTTGATGCATATGAGACCGCTTCAGCACTGGCTTCAGACTCAAGTCCCGAGATGGGCATGGTGCCGCGGGACACATCGCATGGCCATCACGCTGATCTGTCGCCGCCTCTTCAGCCCTTGGACCGGCCTAGCATTTCTATGGGCAGGGGTTCCCCTAAAGCAGGTCTCCAGGCATGTCGTGGTTACAACAGACGCCTTCAAGATGGGCTGGGGCACCTATGCAATGGGCACACAGCCACCAGCTCCTGGACTGGCTTGCAGCTGCGTTGGCACATCAACCGCCTAGAGTTTTTGGGAGTACTGCTCGCCCTGCGGAGGTTTTGGTCATTGATCCAGGGCAAGTACGTGTTGGTCTGGATGGACAACACAGCGACGGTAGCATACATCAACCGCCAAGGCAGTCTACGCTCCTGCTCCATGTCACAACTCGCCCACCGTCTCCTCCTCTTGAGTCAGCAGTGCCTCAAGTCGCTGCAAGCCACTCACATCCCGGCCGACCTCAACACCGTGGTGGATGCACTATCATGATTGGTTACACTCAGAGGAGAGTGGAGACTCCACCCCAAGGTGGTCCAGCTGATTTGGAGTCGATTCGGTCAAGCACAGGTAGACCTGTTTGCTTCCCGGGAATCCTCCCACTGCCCACTTTGGTATGCCCTGACCGAGGCACCCCTCGGTATAGACACATTGGCACACAGCTGACCCCCTGGACTATGCAAGTATGTATTTACCCCAGTGAACCTACTTGCACAGACGGGAAGCAGGTCATCCTAGTAGCACCCCACTGGCCCACCCAGACGTGATTCTCAGATCTCACACTCCTCGCGACATTCCCCTGAGGAAAGACTTTCTTTCTCAGGGACGGGGCACCATCTGGCACCCGCGACCAGACCTCTGGAACCTCCACGTCTGGCCCTTGGACAGGATGTGGAAGACCTAAGTGGCCTACCGCCTGCGGTGGTAGACACAATCACTCAGGCTAGGGCTCCCTCTACGAGGTGCCTGTTTGCCTTGAAGTGGCGTCTGTTCGCTAAGTGGTGTTCTTCCCGACACGAAAACCCCCAGAGATGCGCAGTCAGATCAGTGCTTTCCTTCCTGCAGGAGAGGTTGGATGGGTGGCTGTCCTCCTCCACCTTGAAGGTGTATGTAGCTGCTATTTCTGTTCATCACGATGTGGTAGATGGTAAGTACTTGGGGAAGCATGACTTGATCATCAGGTTCCTGAGAGGTACTAGGGTTGAATCTCTCCAGACCGTGCCTCGTCCCCTCGTGGGATCTCTCTGTAGTCCTTCGGGGTCTACGAGGAGCACCCTTTGAGCCCTTGGAGTCTCTTTGAAGACTGCCCTCTTGACTGCACTCACTTCCATCAAGAGGGTAGGGGACCTGCAGGCATTCTCTGTCAGCAAATCGTGCCTGGAGTTCGGTCCGGGTTACTCTCACGTGATCCTGAGACCCCGACCGGGCTATGTGCCTAAGGTTCCCACGACCCCTTTTTGGGATCAGGTGCTGAACCTGCAAGCACTGCCCCAGAAGGAGGCAGACCCAGCCTTGGCGTTGCTGTGTCCGGTGCGAGATTTACGCATCTATTTGGATCGCACGCAGAGCTTTAGAAACTCCGAGCAGCTCTTTGTCTGCTTTGGTGGACAGCAGAAAGGAAGTGCTGTCTCCAAACAGAGGATCGCCCACTGGCTCATTGACGCCATCACGATGGCATATCAGGCTCAGGATGTGCCACCCTCTGCAGGATTACGAGCGCACTCTACCAGGAGTGTGGCAGCCTCCTGGGCCATGGCCAGTGGCACCTCTTTGGCAGACTTATGCAGAGCAGTGGGCTGGGCAGCACTCAACACTTTTGCAAGGTTCTACAATCTCCGGGTTGAGCCGGTCTCGTCCTGTGTAGTGGCAGGCACAAGCAGGTAAGTTCCGGGACAGCTGGCCGGGTGTACCGCTTACTCGTAGCACCTTTTCCCTCCCTTGAGGGGAAGATGTGCGCTCTTAACTCCCAGTCGTGTTCACAGACTGTGATCCCTGGATGACTTTCCTCCTTAGCCCTGTGGCAGTTGAATTTACGGAGAAACTCGCTACAGGCCCAGTACGTGCACTAATGAGGCCCTGTACTGAGGTAGGTGCTCCACATGTGCTGGTTCCTCGAAGGCGACCCCATGTGATATCATCCGCAAAATCGATTCCCTGTCGGTAAACTGTGTCTTCCTTGGGCAGAGGCCCCTCTGCCCCGGTCGCCATGCTATGTAGAAACTCCTCACCCTTCAGGTAGGACCTACCATGGGACCTCTCCACATGACATACTTCTGACAAGACTCGGTAAGACCATGTGACATACTTCCACTCAAAATAACCCCCCCCCCGCCCTTTTTGGGTGGGGTGTCATCTCCACAGTGTCTTCCCCTTGGGTGGGACACCCCCCTGATGCAGACACATATGGCTCCCAGTCAGTTAACAAATCCCACTCTTTTTGAGGAGAAAAGAGAGGGAAAATAGGCCTTGGCTGGGCTAGCCTGTCCCTATAATTGGGCAGTCGACTTGTTCCTGATGGATCGTTCAATGCTCATAAGAGTGTTGGGGGAGATTACGTGACGGCCTGGTGCACTGGCTACGAGGCACACAGCATCTGCCCGTCACAAACCGCCAGTTCACGTAACACAGTTCAGATAGTTTGTATAGGGACCCCTAGTGTCAATACATCGACAAAACGTCAAGTGAGTGACAGACAGGGAACGTCCTGGTTACTTTCATAACCTCCGTTCCCTGATGGAGGGAACGAGATGTTGTGTCCCTCTTGCCACAATGCTGAACTACCCGCTGAAATGTCCAGGACCTGGTTTCGGCTCCTCAGCCCAAAACCTAAATGAGTGGTTGCATACCAGCTCCTTTTATACCCGTATGTCCGGGAGAGTGGCATGCAAATTCCACTCGCCAATTCCCATTGGCCTTTTTTTCAAAAGATCAGAGGTGTTCGGGTCTCCCAAGAGTGACCCCTAGTGTCACTACATTGACACAACGTCTCGTTCCCTCCATCAGGGAACGGAGGTTATGAAAGTAACCAGGATGTTACATTGCCACAACTAAAGTTCAGTCATCAAATTACGGTGTAGTTAGGAAGTTGCCATGTAATTTGGCTAGCTAGGATTGCAAAATTTGAGAAAAGCAGTAGCAAATTCAGCCATTTTGTAATGCAATTTGCTGCATATTTTGGGGTTGTTTTGCAGTGAAAACTCACAAATCATCATTATATACATCTGTAATTGTGTTAATTACATTTTAAATGCAATTGCATGTAAATATTTTAGAAAATAATTATGAAAAAATATTTATTAGGCATGTTATGCCAGCAGAGAAGGCTTTGCTGCCCCTGAGAAATCGCCAAGGCGAACAAATACATTTAGAGTTCATATATTTGAGCATTTATGTACACATTTAAATTCCATAAGTGTTTAAAAAACAAGATACATATGAAAATTGTCATTTGTCATATTGTCATATTCTGTATATTGCATATATTTACTGTATATAATTGATATTTTATATCAGTAAAAACATTTATGAGCACTTTCAGCATACAAGTGTTCAGCATATATTGCCATTTTCAGATTCGTAGCCTAGAGGAGTGCGGAGCACAAACTAACTTTGGGTTAGTTGTCACATACGTGGTTTAAATGTTTCCAGACATACTGGTAAAACGAAACTTCATTTGTTTACTTGTTGCCATATCAACACTGTGTAGATAAAAAAAAATTGCGGGAAAATCTGCTCCAGCAGCGGGAATTTGCGCTCCAGCACCAGTGACAAAGATGGCACAGCTCACAAACACCCATCGCACAGCCCAGCCATGAAACACTCGGTTTATATAGGAAGGAAACACACTGTGCTAGTGCTCTCCATTAACAATCAGATCACCTGGTTACCCCACACCTGAGAGCGATAAAGAGTGCGAGAGAGAGAGAGAGAGAGAGAGAGAGAGAGATAAAGACAAAACAAATGCTCTACATACACACAAAAAATACGGACAAGAATCATTCAACAACGGAGTATGGATGCCCTCTATTGGACATTTCTTGTAATTGTCACTCAGAGTGGCAATTACAACACACTGGGTTAGACATAACCTGGATTTTCTTGTATTTTTACATTTCAGTTGATATTTTTATTATATTTTATTTATATAAAAATTAATAAATGTTTATTAACATTAAACTTTAAAATAAATTATGCCAAATACCTCAAAACGTGAATATGCACAAAATGAATGATGACGTTTAATGTGTTGCCATGGCAACACTATTTAAGATAGGGTTAGGGTTAGTCCCTTCAGAATTTTAAATCTGCACTGTCTTGATATTATTCTAAAAAATTTTGAAGCAATTCCGGTTAACATACTAGGGATATTTCAATAGCTCAAAAGGGATGTGCTACAGAGCTCCCTGAACAGGCCCATGTTCTAGGTGGTGCTGCAAAAAGGGGTTCTTTGTATAAATGCGGGTTCCCTATCTGTCACCCACTTGACGTTGTGTCGATGTAGTGACACTAGGGGTCACTCTTGAGAGCCCAAGGCACTTCTGGTCTTTGATAAAAGGCCAATGAAAATTGGCGAGTGGTATTTGCATGCCACTCCCCTGGACATATGGGTATAAAAGGAACTGGTATGCAACCACTCATTCAGATTTTTTCTTCGGAGCCAAACGGTCATGCTCACTGAGCTGAATTCTACTGTTCATTCACCTCTGCTGGATCTGACGGCGCATTTCAGTGGCTTCTCCCTCCTCTGCACTGGTGCACTGCAAAGGACGCACCTGGGCGCTTAGGCAGAAAATGAAGAGAGTATATTTTCTGAAAGAGCTTTTCCTCTAAAAGAGTATATTTCTCTAAAAGAGCAGCACACATGGAACGTCTTTTTAAAGACGTGTCTTTTTAAAGATACCTTTCTGATTGCATGTTATTCCTGGTTGTGGTCCTTATCTCTCAATTTCGGATGGCCATGATCGCTGTCTTTCGTGCCTGGGCACGACCCACAAGGAGGCAGTGTTTGTGGATGGTTCATGTCATTGCGAGAACATAACTATGGCAACATTGCGGTCGCGGCTTGCTTTCATCCAGTGGGCGATCCTCTGTTTTGCTCAAAGCAGCCACACCCTGCTCCAGTGCCTTTCTTCCCGGAAGTGCATGAGGAGCTGATGAAATCGTGGGAGGCACCTTTTGCTGCCTGGCCCCGGCCCCGATTCCGCAGTTCCTCCGCTCTCACTACCCTCGATGGCGGGGCGGCCAGGGGCTATACGGCGATTCCCCCGGTGGATAAGGCGCTCACGGTGCACCTATGCCCGCAGAGCGTCGCCACCTGGCGCAGACGCCCTAAGCCCTGTAGGCTCTAGTTGTCCCTGATAGCTAAAGCCTACAGCGCTGCTGGACAAGCCACCTCTGCCCTGCACACCATGGCTCTCCTGCAGGTCCACCAAGCCAAGGCATTGAAAGAACTGCACGAGGGTAGTTCTGCCCCAGATTTGATGCAGGAACTGCGTTCGGTGACCGACCTCGTAGGTCACGGCATGGTCTCTCGGGCGGACGATGGCCACATTAGTGGTCCAGGAGCACCACCTTTGGCTCAACCTGGTCGAGATGGGTGAGGCCAACAAGACACTGTTTCTTGCTGCCCCTATTTCCCAGGCTGGCCTATTCGGTGACACCGTTAAGGATTTTGCCCAGCAGTTCTCAGCAGTGAAGCAGCAGACGGAGGCTATCCAGCACATCCTGCCCCGGCGCAGCTCAAGATCCCGCACCCCATCTGCTCGTCGCCAAGGGCGTCCCCCTGCGGTGACTACACGGGCTCCGCCGCAGCCCACCCCTTCGGCCCACCGCAGGAAGCAGATGCCACCCGTCTCACAGTCGGCACCTAAGAACCTACGGAGGTAATCAAAGCGCCCCTGAGACGGGCGACCCAAGGACGAAGGAACCCACTCACCTGGAACTGGTAAGAAGACCACTCCGTCCCCCGATGGAGGGCCGGTGGAAAATCATTTGTTGCCTTTTTGTTTGATTTTGCCGCATGCCCAAGTGGCTGCGGTACCCAACAGCTCAGCAAAAGAGTGGCTTCCTTCCTCCCTGGGTCACATAACCGGTGTGCATGGTCGTCATCACGACTACCGTCGACGGGTTTTTCCTTGCAGGATTGGCACTCCAGCGGTGGTCCTTCCGCCCCTGAGCGCCCAGCTGTGGCACACAACCGCCCCCGATGTGGCAGTCTCCACGGGTTACGAGGACAGGCCTCTTCCTCCCCCATCCCAGGCTGTTCGGGGGGTGCTCACAAGGAGCCAGGTAAGTGCTTCGATGTCCCTAGACTCAGCACGGCCACAACACGCCGCGAGGCCCCACCCGCCAGTACGTCCGATGAGATTGTCCCCTTGGTCCCCCTTGCCCGGAGCATGGACCTGTGGCTTGCGCTTTCCAATCCATCGCGATGGCTGATCCGGACCGTCCGACTCATCTACGCGATTCAGTTTGCCAGGCATCTGCCCAGGTTCAGCGGTATCCACTTCACCTCGGTGATGGGCAAGAACGCTGCTACCTTGCTTGCGGAGATCATTACCCTCTTACGGAAGGATGCGATAGGGCCTGTCCCTCTGGCCGAGATGAAGAAGGGGTTTTACAGCCCCTACTTCATCGTACCAAAAAAAGGCGGTGGGTTGCGGCCAATCTTGGACCTGCGAGTACTGAACGGGCCTTACACAGACTCCCTTTCAAGACGCTGACGCAAAAACACATTCTGGTGAGCATCCGGCATCAAGATTGGTTCGCAGCGGTAGACCTGAAGGGCGTGTACTTCCACATCTCGATCCTTCCTCGACACAGATCCTTCCTGCGGTTTGCATTCGAGGGTCAGGCATATCAGTACAAAGTTCTCCCTTTCGGCCTGTCCCTGTCTTCACAAAGGTCGCAGAGGCTGCCCTTGCCCCGTTAAGGGAGGTGGGCATTCGCATTCTCAACTATCTCAATGACTGGCTAATCCTAGCTCACTCTCGAGACATGTTGTGTGCACACAGGGACTTGGTGCTCTGACACCTCAGCCGACTAGGGCTTCGGGTCAACTGGGAAAAGAGCAAGCTCCTCCCGGTTCAGTGCATCTCTTTTCTCGGTTTGGAGCTGGACTCTTTGACTCTCGTCTCTTTGACGGCGCGTCTTACGAAAGAGCGCACCCAGTCAGTGCTGGCCTGTTTGAAGGCATTCATACAGAAAACAACAGTTTCACTGAAACTTTTTCAGAGGCTCCTGGGGCATATGGCATCCTCGGCGGTAGCCACCCCGATCGGGTTGATGCATATGAGACCACTTCAGCACTGGCTTCAGACTCGAGTCCCGAGATGGGCATGGCACCAAGGGACATATCGTGTGGTCATCACACTGGTCTGTCACCATCTTTTCAGCCCTTGGACCGACCTCTCATTTCTACAGGTAGGTGTTCCTCTAAAACTGGTCTCCAGGCACGTCGTGGTCACGACAGATGCCTCCAAAATGGGCTGGAGCACTGTTTGCAATGGGCATGCATCCGCCAGCCTGTGGACGGGCCCGCGACTGCATTGGTACATCAACTGCCTCCAGTTGCTGGCAATTCTGCTCACCCTGCGGAGGTTTCGGCCGTTGATCCAGGGCAAGCATGTGCTAGTTCGGACAGACAACATGACAACGGTAGCATATGTCAACTGCCAAGGCAGTCTGCGCTCTCGTTGTATGTCACAACTCGCCCGCCGTCTCCTCCTCTGGAGTCAGCAGCACTTTAAGTCGCTGCGAGCCACTCACATCCGGGGCAACCTCAACACTACAGTGGATGCGCTGTCACGGCAGGTTACCCTCAGGAGAGAGTGGAGACTCCACCCTCAGGTGGTCCAGCTGATTTGGAGTCAATTTGGACAGGCACAGGTGGACCTCTTCGCCTCCCAAGAATCCTCCCACTGCCCGCTCTGCTACACCCTCACCGAGGCTCCCCTCAGCAAAGACGCGCTGGCACACAGCTGGCCCCCTGGCCTGCGCAAATATGCGTTTCCCCCATTGAGCCTACTTGCACAGACCCTGTGCAAGGTCAGGGAGGATGAGGAGCAGGTCATCCTGGTAGCACCCTACTGGCCCACCCAGACGTGGTTCTTGGACCTCACACTCCTCGTGACAGCCCCCCCCCGGTGAATTCCCCTGAGGAAGGACCTTCTTTCTCAGGGATGGGGCACCCTATGGCACCCGCGACCAGATTTCTGGAATCTCCATGTCTGGCCCCTGGACGGGACGCGGAACACCTGCGGTGGTAGACACGATCACTCAGGCTAGGGCCCCCTCTACGAGGTGCCTGTATGCCTTTTAAGTGGCGTCTGTTCGCTAAGTGGTGTTCTTCCCAATAGGAAGACCCCTAAAGATGCGCAGTCAGATCAGTGCTTTCCTTCCTGCGGGAGAGGTTGGAAGGAAGGCTGTCCCCTTCCACCTTGAAGGTGTACATTGCCGCCATAGCAGCACACCATGACACAGTCGACAGTAAGTCCTTAGGGAAGCACAACCTGATCATCAGGTTCCTAAGAGGCGCCAGGAGGCTGAATCCCTCCAGACCGTGCCTCGTTCCCTCATGGGACCTCTCTGTAGTTCTTCAGGGTCTACAGAGAGCCCCCTTTGAGCCTTTGCAGTCAGCCGAGTTTAAGGCACTCTCCTTTAGGATCTCTGAGCAGCTCTTTGTCTGCTTTGTTGCACATCGAAAAGGAAGCGCTGTCTCCAAGCAGAGGATCGCCCACTGGCTCATTGATGCCATAACTATGGCATATCACATCCAGGACATGCTGCCCCCGGTAGGGCTACAAGCCCATTCTACCACAGGTGTAGTGGCTTCCTGGGCCCTGGACAGGGGTGCCCCTCTAACAGACATTTGCAGAGCAGCAGGCTGGGCAACACCCAACACCTTTGCAAGGTTCTACAACCTCTGGGTGGAACCGGTTTCGTCCCAGGTAGTGGGACGCAATACAAGCGGATAAGCCCGGGATAGCTGGCCGGGTTAATCGCTTGCACATAGCACCTTCCACCTCCCTTTGAGCTGAAGACGTGCGCCATTAATTCCCAGTAGTGTTCACAAACTTTTTTCCATGGTTGACTTCCTCCGAGACTCGCTGCCGGCCCAGTACATATGCTAATTAAGAGTCCTGTTCTCGGGTAGGTGCTCTGCATGTTCCCTGTAAGGCTAACCCCATGCGATATATATCTTCCACTAATTTGTTTCCCTATTGGCAAACTGCATCTTCCTTGGGCAGAGCCCCTCTGCCCCAGTCTCCATGTTTGTAGTAAGTCCTCCCCCGTTGGGTAGGATCTACCTTGAAGACTCTCCACATGGTCGGAAAGACCATGTGACGTATTCTTCTACTTAAATATCCCCCCTCTCTTTGGGTGAGGTGTGGTCTCTGCAGTGTCTTCCCCTTTGGAGGGACACCCCCCAACTAGACCTGGTGGCCCAGTCAGATAATCCCCCTTCTTTTTTAGGGAGTGGAAAAAAGGAAGGGGAAAAGAGGCCACGACTGGGTTAAGCCTGTCTCTATCTCTTGAGTAATCGACTTGTCCCCAAAGGGCCGTTCGACACTCATAACTATGTTGGGGGAGGTTACGTGTGCTGGCTATGATGCACACAGTAGTCTGCCAACCACACACCACCAGTTCACGTAACACAGTTCAGCCAATTTTGGCGTTTCGTATAGGGACCCTTAGTGTCACTACATCAATACAACGTCAAGTGACTGACAGATAAGAAACGTCATGGTTACTTGTGTAACCTCCGTTCCCTGATGGAGGGAACATGACGTTGTGTTCCTCCAGCCACAATGCTGAACTACCCGCTGAAATGGCCGGACCTTATATTGGCTCCTCAGCATAAAACCTGAATGAGTGGTTGCATACCAGCTCCTTTTATACCCGTATGTCCAGGGGAGTGGCATGCAAATACCACTCGCCAATTTTCATTGGCCTTTTATTAAAGACCAGAGGTGTCTCGGGCTCTCAAGAGTGACCCCTAGTGTCAATACATCGACACAACTTCTAGTTCCCTCCATCAGGGAACAGAGGTTACACAAGTAAGCATGACGTTTTGTGTCTCATTCTCAGCACGCAGGCATGAATGTTTAGAAGGATACACTGTTAATATGTAGATTATACAAACAGCTGCTGTATATTTGGAAATGTTGTGACTGCTTCAGACTTTAAGCATTTGTTTTGCCACTGTCAAACATTTGATAATTTCATCTCTGTGTGTACTCTTGTCGGTCATGAGATATTGTACGTCAGTGGAGAAGTATATAAATCAGCGCTGGTAAAAAGAGTCCGACTGAGTGGTCTAGTGGTAATTAATTCACCCATTGCATAAGAGGTTAAAGGTTCTAATCCGTCCATATAAAACTTCATTTGTTTATTTTTTGCCATAACAAATTTGCGGGAAAATCCACTAAGGGAATTTGCGCGAGAGCACTGGTGACCAAGACGGCACAGCTCACAAACACCCATCGCACAACAGAACCATGAATCACTCGGTTTATATAGGAAGAAAACACACTGCGTGCTGGCGCTGCACATTAACAATCAGATCACCTGAGAGCGATTAAGAGAGAGACAGGGAGATAAAGACAAAACACAAGCTCTACATACATGAACATATTTCTCTTTTCTATTTCCTGGAAAAGAGTGTGAGCTGCAGAATAAACTGCTGACACTTAATGACATTGATAACAGCCAAAAATAAATACATTCAAAATAATACTTTCCAGCACCGGATCGGCAATCAAAACATACACAGAATACATGAAATTCCAACTCAAGAACTGGAGATGTTTAACACATGAAATGAGAAATATAGTTAACTGAAGAACGTAGTTACACACACTTCATATACATACCATACGAAAGAGGGATCCTTTCTAGACAGGACACCAAAAATCTTTTTGGGAATCATTCATGGAGCTTGGATGCCCTCTATTGGACATTTCTTGTACTTGCCACTCATTACATATGCAGATTATGAAATAGTTTTCTATTATTTTTACATTTCAGTTGATAATTTTATTATATTTTATTTATATAAAAATTAAGACATGTTTTTTAATGGTAAATTTTAAAAACCAAGCATGCCAAATACCTAAAAACATGTGAATATGCATAAAAAGGAAAGATGACATTTAATGCATCGCCATGGCAACAGTATTTAAGATATCAAGAATCCCTTCAGAATTTGAAATCTGCACTGTCTTGACATTATTCTAAAAAATTTTGAAGCAATTCAGGTTAACATAATAGGGATATTTCAAAGTCTGTTAAAACTGACACACTTCCTTCCGCCAGTTGGTGGCACTACAACCGTGACCCACAATAGTCACATCAATATGATCAGCCTGCAAGGACAAACATTTGGTTCAATTTTGATGTTTTTAATTTTCTGCACGCAGAAAATATGAAACATTTCCTTATTCCATTTTTTTGACATAATTTTATCACTTCGCCATGGCAACAATGTTCGATATATCAAAAATCTAGCATTGCAATTTAGCATCGTCAATGTCTTGGCATGATGTCGCCCACATCTTGATCTCAAGATGGCGCCGAGTATGGCTGCTGCGTTGCGAGCTCCGACACAACATGGTAGTGTTTTGTTTGTTTTGTTTACAATTCTTATGTTTTTTGTCTTGATTGTCTTATTGTCTACGACAGACAAACACTTTTGGATATTGGTTCAGCAATTACACACCGTAAACCGGACTTCAAATTCCTCAATGCCAACCCGCTGTTTACAAACACTCCAGCGGAGCCCTTTGTCTGGGCTGCCCGGCCGCGAAAACGCAAAAGGAAAAGGGGAAACAGAGCTGGCGTTCTCATCAGACTAAGACGTCGCGCAAATCAACCCCCGCTACCCAGTATTCTACTGGCAAATGTTCAGTCTCTGGATAACAAGCTCTGCGAGCTGAGAGTGCAGATCTCTTTCCAACGAGAGACGAGGGACTGCTGCATTATATGCCTAACAGAAACTTGGATGTCTGCGAAGATTCCAGATTCAGCCATCGAACCTGTTGGGTTCTCCGTGCACTGAGCGGACAGAGCGAAAGACCTCTCAGGTAAAAGCAGAGGTGGTGGTGTATGTTTTATGATCAACAAATCCTGGTGTGATCAGAGGAACGTACATTCTATCAAGTCTTTCTGCTCTCCTGATCTGGAATTTCTCATGCTTCTGTGTTGACCATTCTGGCTACTGAGAGAATTCACAGCGGTCATTATCACTGCTGTGTACATCCCACCACAAGCCGACACAGACCAGGCACTCAAGGAATTGTACGGGATTATAAGCAAGCAGGAAACCGCGCACCCTAAGGCCGCGTCCATTGTGACCGGGGACTTTAATAAAGCCAGTTTCAAATCAGTCACACCAAAATACCACCAACACATCAGTTTCAACACATGAGGGGACCGGGATTTGGACCATTGCTACTCTCCCTTCCAGGACGGCTACAAATCCCTCCCCCACCCACCATTTGGCAAATCGGACCACTCTTCCATTCTGCTTCTGCCCGCTTACAGGCAGGAACTGAATCAGGAAGGACCCACCCTCAGAACGATCCAGTGCTGGTCGGACCAATCAGTCTCTACGCTAAAAGACTGTTTTGATCACACGGACTGGGAGATGTTCCGGTCTACATGATAGCGTAACATGTTTCATCAGAAAGTGCGTAGAGGACATAGTTCCGACCAGAACAATACGGATCTATCCGAACCAGAAACCTTGGATTAATAGCGATGTTTGCGCGGCACTTGATACACGGACCTCCGCTTTTAATTCCGGGAACACGGAGGAGCATAAACAAGCCAGTTATGCAAAATGTCAGCACAGGAACAAGATTGAAGGACAGTTTAACACCACCAAGCATGTGGCAGGGAATTAACATCATCACGGACTTTAAAGGGAATAAAAACTCAGCCGTGAACACCACTGCCTCTCTCCCGGATGAGCTAAATACTTTTTATGCTCATTTTGAGGGAAATAACACCGCCCTCGCAGAGAGAGCTCTCGCGGCCGAAGCTACAGAGGTTAGTTCACTCTCCATCTCTGTAGCGGATGTAACCCGATCCTTCCGACGGGTGAATATCCGCAAAGCCGCGGGTCCAGACGGCATTCCGGGCCACATCATCAGAGCGTGTGCGAACCAACTGGCTGGTGTTTTTACGGACATTTTCAACCTATCCCTCTATTTGTCTGTAGTCCCCACATGCTTTAAAACGTCCACCGTTGTGCCTGTTCCAAAGTATCCAAAATCAATTCCTTAAATGACTGGCATCCTGTTGCTCTGACCCCCATCATCAGTAAATGCTTTGACAGACTAATCAGAGATTACATCTGCTCTGTGCTGCCTCCCTCACTAGACCCATTGCAGTTTGCTTACCGCAACGACTGCTCCACTAATGATGCCATTGCATCTACAATACACACTGCTCTCTCCCACCTGGAAAAAAAGAACACTTATATGAGAATGTTGTTTGTAGACTACAGCTCAGCATTCAACACCATAGTGCCCTCCAAGCTTGATGAGAAACTCCGGGCTCTGGGCTTAAACAGCTCGCTGTGCAGCTGGATCCTGGACTTCCTGTCAAGCAGATGCCAGGTGGTTAGAATGGGCAGCAACATCTCATCACTGACCCTCAATACTGGAGCCCCGCAGGGCTGTGTTCTCAGCCCACTCCTGTATTCCCTGTACACACATGACTGTGTGGCAACACACAGCTCCAATGCCATCATTAAGTTTGCTGATGATATGATGGTGGTAGGTCTGATCACTGACAATGATGAAACAGCCTACAGAGAGGACGTGCACACTCTGACACACTGGTGTCAGGAGCACAACCTCTCCCTCAACGTCAGTAAGATAAAGGAGCTTGAGGTGGACTTCAGGAGAACACAGTCCCATCACCATTAATGGAGCACCAGTGGAGAGAGTCAGCAGCTTCAAGTTCCTGGGTGTCCACATCACTGAGGAACTAACATGGTCCATCCACACTGAAGCTGTTGTGAAGAAGGCTCATCAGTGCCTCTTCTTCCTGAGATGGTTGAGGAAGTTTGGAATGAACCACCACATCCTCACACGGTTCTACACCTGCACTGTAGAGAGCATCCTGACTGGCTGCATCTCCGCCTGGTATGGCAATAGCAATGCCCACATCCGCAAAGCCTTGCAAAGTGTGGTGCAAACTGCCAGACACATCATCGGAGGTGAGTTTCCCTCCTTTCAGGACATATACACCAGGCGGTGTGTGAAAAAAGCTCGGAGGATCATCAGAGACTCCAGCCACCTGAGCCATGGGCTGCTTTCACTGCTACCATCAGGCAGGTGGTATCGCAGCATCAGGACCCGCACCAGCCGACTTTATGACTCTTGATCTCTCACGATCAATATACATCAGCACTGCACTTTATTAATCTTATTATCTCACAATGGACTGTCATACATTATATTCTCTTAACAACACACTGGCAACTGACTATCAACCGACAGCCTGAATGTCAATACAATACAACCTACTGTACATTTTATATATACTATATATACTATTTTTATATATATATATATATATATATATATATATATATATATATATATATATATATATATTTTGTATAATGTATATTCTATATTGTGTGTATTGTATACTGTACATTGTATGTTATTATTTGTATATTGTGTTGTGTGTAATTATGTGTATATTAGATTTTAAATTGTGTTGTGTAAATTTGACGTTTTAACTTATTTACTTTTTGATCCGATACCAAGTACTTTTAGGCCAATATCGCCGATATCAGTACCAAAACCGATACCTCTATTAAACTGAATTTTTACGAATTCTTTGGATAAAATTAGTATCTTTATTATTACTTATATATATATATATATATATATATATATATATATATATATATATATATTTTTATTTTATTTTAATTATTATTATTTATTTATTTATGGGCCTAAACAGAAAATTATTAGGCTGCTTTGTTTACCCTTAAAAAATCTGTTGTATAATCCACATATAAAATCTCAAAATAAACCATAGATATTATTATATGGTTACTATTACTGAAACCAAGTTACCATATGGATACTACAGTAATGCTGTAGTAAAACCATGGTTAATTGTATCAAAACCTTGGTTACTGACAAAAAACCCCCCAAAAAAACATGGTTACTACAGTCGTGGTTACTACGCCGCAGAGCCCCTCCCGCACCCCCCCACCTGTAACTCTGTCGCACCCTAATGGCCAGCGACTCTGATGTGTGTGCAAACTTTCAAGAGTTTTCACGCATTTTATGTATCCCAAAAGTACTGAAAACCTTGAAAATAATAATAATAATAATACAAATTAAAAATAATAATAATCCTTAGAAGAACAATAGGGTCTCCGCACTTTCAGTGCTTGGGCCCTAAATATAGCTGCAAGCAGTGATGATGGGCCCAAGCACTACGGTGCCATCACCACCTGGTGGCTCTAGGAAAACAAAGCATGGTGGGCGCATGCATTTGAGAGGGTAAATATAATGGGACTATTTCAAAGTCACACAAAGTGTCACACTTCCTGTTGTCAGTTGGTGGTGCTATGGCCGTGACCATAATAGCCGTATAAAGATCAGTCCCCATTACCAAACATACAGCTGAATTTTCATCAAAATCATACAGTTCACACAGAAGATATAAGGAAATTCCTGTTTCACATTTTTACCCTTAATTTATTTCGTCACCATGGCAAAACTGTTCGATATATCAAAAATCTGTTCGCAATTTCGCATCTTCAATATATTGGCATAATATTGTCTAAATTTGGTGACAGTCACATGATTCTCCTAGGAGGAGTATTCAAAAGTTTAGGGCCTTCAATTTTCAAAAAATGCACATTCAATCCAAAATGGCCAACTTTCTGTTGGGCAGAGCTAAAGACTGTCATTTTGAAAGTTGTCTGGCTTGATGAGAACAAAATATGTAGTAAGTTTGGTGATTGTTGAAGAAACTGACCCACACAACTTTTGTCATAAGGCTACAGAGCTCCCCAGCCACTGCCATGTGTTAACTTTTTCCCAGGCCTAATGGCTGACAACTCTGATGTGTGTGCAAAATGTCATGAAAATTCAAGCATGCCAAGTTCCTAAAAACCGTGAATATACATAAAAAGGAATAATGATATTTAATACGTTGCCAGGGCAACACTATTTAAGATATCAAGAATCCCTTCAGAATTTTAAATCTGCACTGTCTTGACTTTATTCAAAATAATTTTGAAGCAATTCAGGTTAACATAATAGGGATATTTCAAAGTCTGTTAAAAGTGACACACTTCCTTCCACCAGTTGGTGGCGCTATGGTCGTGATCCACAATAGCCACATCAATGTGATCAGCCTGCAAGGACAAACATTTGGCTCAGTTTTTATGTAAAATCACACCATGCATGCAGAAGATGTGAGACATTTCCTTATTCCATTTTTTTGACGTTATTTTATCGCTTCGCCATGGCAAAACCGTTCGATATATCAAAAATCCTTTCACAATTTAGCATCATCAATGTCTTGGCATGATGTTGCCCACATTTGGTACCTGTAACATGAAATCCCAGGGAGGAGTATTTTAAATTCCAGAGCATGCATTTTTCAAACAATCCAAAATGGCCAACTTCCTTTTAGGCAGATTATGACTGTCAGCACGAAAGTTGTCCAGCTTGATGAGATCTATATGTGTACAAAGTTTGGTGACTGTAGCTCAAAAGAGATGTACTACAGAGCCCCCCGAACAGGCCCATGTTCTAGGTGGTGCTGCAGAGCCCCCCCCCTGCAACTTTGCCAAGCCCTAATGGCCAATGACTCTGATGTGTGTGCAAACTTTCAAGAGTTTTCACGCATGTTATGTACCCCAAAAGTACTGAAAACCTTGAAAAGAAGAATAATAAAAATAATAATAATAAACCTTAGAAGAACAATAGGGCCTTGCACTTTCAGTGCTTGGGCCCTAATAATAATAATAATAATAATCCTTAGAAGAACAATAGGGCCTCGCACTTTCAGTGCTTGGGCCCTAAGAGACTGTATAGTATATCCATCCATCAATCATCTATAATTGCTTATCCTCTGTAGGGTCGCGGGGGGCTAGAGCCGATCCCACCTGTACAAGTTATGCTCTTCTTTTACAAAACAGGGGGATGGGAGCTGAAATCCTTGGAACAAAACTGCTTTGCACAGCTTTCTTCTTGAGTTGCCACTATGTAATTTCAGAGTGTTCAGTTTGGCAATGTGGTGCAGCCTTAGTCTGTGGAAGACAGACACAACTAATGACAAGAGCAAAAAAATATGATTGTCAATGTTTTTTTTTTTTTGTTATTAACATTTTTATTGATTCATAATTTAACACAAAAAATACAACAACATCTATATAATGAATAAAACACTTTAAACATTAATCCCCCACTATATCCCCTCCCCCTACCAAACTCTCAACCCACACTGACCCCCCACGAACACCCCTGTGGTCAATAGAATATAGACACACACACAGAAAACTAAAACAACAACATAAAATAACATACAATAATCAAGTATAATTAAAAAAAACTAAACTCTAATTACTCCCTCCACTGCCCCACCTCGAGATTCCCTCTAAAATGCTAAATAATTGCCCCATTTCTTACTGTAAGATTCCCTAACCCCCATCCTAATGCTTGACCCCTCCTCGAAGGCAGCCACCCTTCCCGTCTCCACGCACCACTCCGGGAACGAGGGCACTCCATCCGACTTCCAACTCCTCAAAATAACCTGCCTACCAATCATCACACTGGTCAAAACCCAGTCCTTCATGTACTTATCTATCAAATCCAAGAACTCCCTATCTCCCAAAATACAGAGTCTGGGGCAGAATGAGACCTGAGTGCCCAACACATCACACACAAAACTTTGCACCTTCAGCCAAAATTCTTGGATCTTAAGGCACCCCCAAAAAACATGGATGGTGTCTCCATCTTCAGTATGGCATCGCCAGCAGATGGGTGTGTCCTTAAGACCAAGCCTATACAATCTAGAGGGGGTCCAATAAAATCTATGTAAAATCTTAAATTGCATTAGGCGAACCCTTGCATCTCTAGATGCATACTTTATGTTGTTTAGAATCCTTGCCCACACTCCCTCCTCCAATAACAAATTTAAATCTTCCTCCCATAATCTTTTAAGAGAATTTAAAGCTCCGTCCCCCAGACTCTGAATCCTGACACTGCCCAAAAGCAGCAATCACCACTTCCGGAGTATCTGCCACTCTAGGTGGGTGTATGCTACTCCCAAAAACAGAGCAGAGCAGGTGGCGCAGCTGTAAATAATTATAAAATTGAGATCTGGGAATCCCAAAATGTTAAATAAAATTTTCAAAAGATCTCAATACTCCACCCTCATACAGGTCACCAAGTATATTAACCCCCCTCACAATCCAATCTGACCAACAGAAAGGGTACTTATTAATATATAGTTTAGGGTTCAGCCATATGCTCAAGGCTACGTTTAAATAAATATCAGAATTAAATGCTCTGGACACCTTTGTCAATCGGCCTATGTAACTTACTGAAATTTAACATGGGACGTTTACCATTCCAAATGAAGGACTTCGCGATGCTATCAAATTGCTTGAAATAAGAGAGGGGGACATCTACAGGGAGAGATTGTAGCAGGTAGTTACATTTTGGAATACAATTCATTTTAATACCATTAACCTTCCCAATCATCGATAAGTGTAATGAAGCCCACCTGTCCACATCATTTGAAAACCTTTTTATTAGGGGATCAAAATTAACTCTGACTAAATCAGACAAATTTGCTGGGAATAAAATTCCCAAATACTTAATTCCCTGTTTGGGCCACCGGAAGGCACCCTGCTGGAAGGCCGTTACTGGACAGTACGCTGTCAAAGCCAAAGCTTCGGATTTAGACCAATTGACTTTGTATTGGTTGGAGACGAATAGTAAAATATCATCTGCGTAAAGCAGAATTTTATGTGCCACACCTCCCACCATCACCCCTGGAAAATCATCCTCCTTTCTTATCGCGGCTGCTAATGATTCCAGGGCAATACAGAACAATAATGGGGAAAGAGGGCAACCCTGCCGGGTGCCCCTATCCAGAGTAAAATAATCTGAAATTAACCCATTTGTTTGTACCGCTGCTACAGGGTGTCTATAAAGTAACTTAATCCAACCAATAAATGTACTCTCGAACCCATACCTTTCCAAAATCTTAAAAAGATAATCCAATTCTACCATATCAAACACCTTTTCTGCATCAAGAGAGATGGCAGGATTGATCATTCGCTACTGACCACATAATACTGATGAGCTGCCTAATGTTATCAGAAGAGCTAAGGCCTCGAATAAACCCCACCTGATCTATATGTATAAGAGATGTCATAACTATACTTAATCGATTAGCCAGAATTTTGGACAAAATTTTTACATCTAACTGGATCAGGGAAATTGGGCGGTAACTTTTACACTTGCTTGGATCTTTGTCCTTTTTTAAAATCAGACTGATCCGGGCTTGTGTCATGGTTGGCGGAAGCTTTCCATTCTTTAATGATTCCGTATAAACTTCTAACAAAAGTGGAGCCAGTTCTATAGCATAAGATTTGAAAAACTCAGCAGCAAAACCATCTGGCCCCAGAGCCTTGCCTGTAGGCAAGGCTTTGATTACCTCATCAAGCTCCTCCAAGGTTATCTCAGAATCAAGAGAATTTTTTTGCACAGTCGTCAGTTTAGGGAGATCTAATGGTTCCACAAAGTTCCTAATATCTTCATCAGTGGATGAAGACGTGGAACCATAGAGATCAAGATAGAACTCTTTAAAGGCATTATTAATATCAATAGCCAAGGTAAATATTTCACCACAAGCAGATTTCACTGAGGGAATGATAGAAAAAGACTCTCTCTGCTTTATATATCTAGCCAAAAGTTTTTCTGCTTTGTCACCCGACTCAAAGTATGACTGTCTTGCCCTGAATAACCAAAACTCCACTTTCCGTGACAAAATAGTGTTATATCTATATTTCAATCGGGTCAATTCTCTGAGCCCATCAGATGACATATGGCGCTTCAGCTCTGCCTCGGCACTTTTAATATTTCCTTCCAACTCCACAAGTTCTTGTGCTTTTGATTTTTTTAATGAATGAGGCATACTGTATGATCTGACCCCTAAGAACCGCCTTAAGTGCCTCCCAAGCCACGCCCACAGAGGATACTGAGGACCAGTTGTTCTCCATATAAACACTGATTTCAGTCTTTAACATTTGTTGGAAATCAGGATTTTGCAAAAGGGACACATTAAGGCACCAACTATATGATTTATTTTTCTCTGTATATGGCAACACCTTTAAACTCACCAGAGCATGATCTGAAACTAAGATATTTCCAATTGAGCAATCAACAACAGATGAAATGAGGGATCTGGATATCAAAAAAAAAAAAAAAAAAATCTATTCTAGAATAAATCTTATGGACTGATGAAAAAAATGTATAGTTCCTACCAGATGGGTTGAAAAGTCTCCAAATATCTGTAAGACCAAGATTTTTACACACTTTTGCTTCACTGCGATCAAGGACTGAGTCCATCAAAAGATTAAAGTCTCCTCCCAATATTATATCATGAGGGGTGCCAGTGGTTTGCAGCATCCCTTCAAGATCTATAAAAAAGCCCTGATCATCAGCGTTAGGTGCGTAAATATTAGCCGAAATCAACCTTTGCCCTTGAATTTCATCTAACACAATAATGACTCTTCCTAATTTATCTTTAGTCTGTTCGAGACATTTGAATTGTAGATGTTTATTTACCAATATAATGGCTCCCTTGCTCTTACTTGAGTCAGCACTAAAAAAAACATGTCCACCCCATATCTTCCCAAATTTTTCAACTTCCTGCGGGGAGAGATATGTTTCTTGAAGAAACACTATATCATATTTCTTATGTTTAAGAAAAGAAATAACCTTCCTTCTTTTTATGGGGTGCCCCAACCCATTCACATTCCATGTGGAGAGAGATAGTACACTCATATTAACAACTGACATATTGATATAATAAAAAAAAACTGTGTGTCAAAAACAAAATTATACAGACCACATTCCCCATTAGTTAAACAATCAACCCCCGAACATCCCCCCAAACAACACAAACAGAAAAAAGAAAAACGTGCACATTAACCCCGCACACGAAAGCGCCAACTAGCGACAATCCCTCCAAACTCAAAAGGTCCATGATTGCCCATGAGAGCCCATGACAACTTTGCCATCGGATTGCTCAATTTTGCCTCACAAATTTTTGAAGCAAAATTACATAACAGAAAATACATTGTAAAATAAACCCAGTCAATAGGAAGAATGAACACATAGAATGTGTAGATTCATTCACAGAATTGTTTTAAAGGTGTGATCTTCCACAAAACAAATTCCAGCTGATATAAAACAGTTCAGATTCCAGCTGATCTGACCACCTTCTCTGTATCTTCAGAAGGAATAATCAGCCCTCCCATTGTTTTTCAGTGTAAGCAAGTGGTATCTCTGATCAAATGACACAGATACAGCATCTGTCACCAAGTTAGCACGGCACATATCATAGGACAGCTTTCTCAAAATCTGTTGAACGACAAACCCTGATATATACACAAGGGCATTGTCCACAAGGCTACCAAAATGGGTTGGTAGGTAGCTATGGCTACACACAATTGCAGAAATGTTAACAAAAGGGGATGGAAGCTCTTCAGTTTCTTCTGCTGCTAGAACAGAGGACATCTCAACAGCAGATAGGGACACAGTCTCATCCTGTGCTGCCACGTTTCCTGAAGTGCTTGGAGAGACACTGCATCGGACCATGAGATGGCAGAAAATGCCCTGGAACAGGCCTGCATTAGGATTGTTATTCCAGCCCCCTAAAAAACAAACACACAGAGACACACAACACTTAAAGGAATAGTTCACCCAAAAATGAAAATTTGCTGATAATGTACTCACTCTTAGGCCATCCAAGATATATATATTTTTTGCTCTGATGAAGAAAGTAAGTCATATATATAAAAATTTTCATTTTTGGGTGAACTATTCCTTTAATACTGATATTTGCTCTTTTCAGATGATAGATCTATAGAACTCATCCACCTTTGTAAAATGAAAAATAAGTTATTTAATGTATTAGAACCAGTATTTTGTAAAAGTGCAATAAAATAACATGAAGAATACCCTTGTAATGTATGTGGATGTGGGAGGTCAAGATGGAAAGACCTTCTCAAATAGTTATATGCTTTTGGACCATGTAAGTGGAGAGTGAGGGCAAACTCCCTCTGGTCTTTTGTGTACACATGGCCCCGGGGGTATATCGGAAGATCTGAAATTCAGTTAGCACAGACTAACTAGTAAATGCTCTTGCAATAATAACTAGAAAGTCTAAAAAGATGGGAAAGTGTAAACATAAGATATATAAATTTCAAAGTTTTATTTTAATTTTACCAGAGTAGAAATTGAGCTTCTCTTTCAGCTCTTCATTTATTAGGTTCTTCCCCTTCAGATCCTCTAGAAGATCATGCACCGTGTTCTTGACCTCCATTCTTGGTCCTTCAAATTCCTCATCTCTCACTCCAGACTCTCCACCCTAACCAAGGCTTCACGGAGTCTGGCCTTTAGACCAGTGGGAGATGCAGGCAATGCATAGGAGTGGTCCTAGTAGAAAGAAGGTTGAAAATGTTTTGAGTAATGTTTGTCACATCACTCAAAGACTTAGCTGTTTGGTGCATAGTTAGTACAATGTACTATCAGCTGATCACATTCTTAAAGGATTATTCTTCCCCAAAATGTAAATTATCTCATAATTTACTTGCCTTCATTCCATCCCAGATGTGTATGACTTTCGTTGTTGATCTGAACACAAATGAAGATTTTTAGAACAAGTTTTCGGATGGGTAAGTCAATAGAATGGAAGCATCTGGAGCCATATATATGGATTACCATTATGCTGCCTAAATGTTATCTATGGACCTTGAAAGTGTTGGTTACTGTCTCCTTCCATTCTAAGTCCCTCCACATCTAAAAACATCTTCTAAAAATCTTTATTTGTGTTCAGATGAACAACAAAAGTCATACATATAATAATCCTTTATAGAGCCCAACCGATATGGGATTTTTGAGATTGATTTTAGAGAGGGAAAATTCACAGATTACCGATATGGTGGCCGATATAGTTACTTTTGGAGCTGGAATGAAAACAGACCTTTTCTATGTGGATTTTTCACAGATTTTGCACCGATATAACTATGCAAAGGTACTCAGAAGGCTGCTTTCTTAAACAAATATTTTTATCAAAGAATATTTGACATTAATATTATACATTGTCAACAAATTCTAGAAATGAACACTGAGAAAATAAAGAATAAATACAAATACAATAAATAGCTTAATAATCATCAGTACTTTATGTTCAGTATCAGTCAATTGCTGACCATTAAAATAAATAATAAATAAAAATAAAATAAATACACTATATGGCCAAAAGTTTGTGGACATCCCCTTCTAATTTACGAATTTGGATACTCCATTAAATCCAGTAAAGAAAAATCTTAATGTTTCTTTATGTAATTGCTTGGGCTTTGTGTGCTTCCAAATTTGTGGCAACTGTTTGGGGATAGCCCATTTTTGTTCCAGCATGACAATGCCCCTGTGAACAAAGTGAGGTCCATAAAGAAATGGTTTACTGTGTCTGGCGTAGAAGAAATTGACTGGCCTGCACAAAACCCAGACCTGAACCCCACTGATCACTTTTGGGGTGAACTGGAACAGCAACTGTAAGTCAGGCCCCATCGACCAACATCAGTTCCTGACCTCACTGACAGTCTTGTGTCTGAATGAGAGCAAATCCCTGCAGCCATGTTACTACATACAATATAGTGGAAAGCCTTCCCAAAAGAGTGGAAGTTGTTATTACAGCAAAGGGGGAAATTGATGCCTAAGGTTTTGAAATCAAATGTTCAACAAGCACATATGGTGTTGACAAACTTTTGGCCGTATAGTGTAGCTAAATCAACATCAGTATTACTGTTTAGTATCAGTCAAATGATGACCATTAAAATAAAGAATAAATTAAAAATAAAATAAATATCTAAATAAACATCAGTTCTGTTTAGTATCAGTCAGTTGCTGACCATTAAAATAAATAATATATTAAAATGATAGCTAAATAACAATCAGTACAGTATGTTTAGTATCACTCAAATGCTGACCATTAAAATAAAGAATAAATAAAAATACAATAAATAGCTAAAACATCAGTACTGTATGTTTAGCATCAGTCAAATGCTGACCATTAAAATAAAGAATAAATAAAAATAAATAACTAAATGAACATCAGTATTACTGTTTAAAAATCAGTCAAATGCTGACCATTAAAATAAAGAATAAATAAAAATAAAATAAATAGCTTAATAAACATCAGTACTATATGTTTAATATCAGTCAAATGCTGACCATTAAAATAAAGAATAAATTAAAATAAAATAAATAGCTAAATAAACATCAGTACTGTTTAGTATCAGTCAGTCGCTGACCATTAAAATAAAGAATAAATTAAAATTATAGCTAAATAACAATCAGTACTGTATGTTTAGTATCAGTCAAATGCTGACCATTAAAATAAAGAATAAATATAAATACAATAAATAGCTAAAACATCAGTACTGTATGTTTAGCATCAGTCAAATGCTGACCATTAAAATAAAGAATAAATAAAAATAAATAACTAAATGAACATCAGTATTACTGTTTAAGATCAGTCAAATGCTGACCATTAAAATAAAGAATAAATAAAAATAAAATAAATAACTAAATAAAAATCAGTATTATTGTTTAGTATCAGTCAAATGCAGACCATTAAAATAAATACATAAAAATAAATAACTAAATTAACATCAAAATTACTGTTTAGTATGTCAAATGCAGACCATTAAAATAAAGAATAAATTAAAATACAACAAATAGCTAAATAAACATCAGTATTGTTTAGTAACAGTCAAATGCTGACCATTAAAATAAAGAATAAATAAAAATAAAATATAGCTAAATAAACATCAGTACTGTATGTTTAGTATCAGTCAATTGCTGACCATTTAAATAAAGAATAAATTAAAATGATAGCTAAATAACAATCAGTACAGTATGTTTAGTATCAGTCAAAAGCTGACCATTAAAATAAAGAATAAATAAAAATACAATAAATAGCTAAAACATCAGTACTGTATGTTTAGCATCAGTCAAATGCTGACCATTAAAATAAAGAATAAATAAAAATAAATAACTAAATGAACATCAGTATTACTGTTTAAAAATCAGTCAAATGCTGACCATTAAAATAAAGAATAAATAAAAATAAAATAAATAGCTTAATAAACATCAGTACTATATGTTTAATATCAGTCAAATGCTGACCATTAAAATAAAGAATAAATTAAAATAAAATAAATAGCTAAATAAACATCAGTACTGTTTAGTATCAGTCAGTCGCTGACCATTAAAGTAAAGAATAAATTAAAATTATAGCTAAATAACAATCAGTACTGTATGTTTAGTATCAGTCAAATGCTGACCATTAAAATAAAGAATAAATATAAATACAATAAATAGCTAAAACATCAGTACTGTATGTTTAGTAACAGTCAAATGCTGACCATTAAAATAAAATATAAATTAAAATAAAATAAATAGCTAAATAAACATCAGTATTACTATTTATTATAAGTCAAATGCTGACAATTAAAATAAAAAATAAATATAAATACAATAAATAGCTAAAACATTAGTACTGTATGTTTAGCATCAGTCAAATGCTGACCATTAAAATAAAGAATAAATAAAAATAAATAACTAAATGAACATCAGTATTACTGTTTAAAATCAGTCAAATGCTGACCATTAAAATAAAGAATAAATAAAAATATAACAAATAGCTAAATAAACATCAGTATTGTTTAGTTTCAGTCAAATGCTGACCATTAAAATAAAGAATAAATAAAAATACAATAAATAGCTAAATAAACATCAGTATTACTGTTTAGTATCAGTCAAATACTGACCATTAAAGAATAAAAAAAAAATAAATAAATAGCTTAATAAACATCAGTACTGTATGTTTAATATCAGTCAAATGCTGACCATTAAAATAAAGAATAAATTAAAATAAAATAAATAGCTAAATAAACATCAGTACTGTTTAGTATCAGTCAGTCGCTGACCATTAAAATAAAGAATACATTAAAATTATAGCTAAATAACAATCAGTACTGTATGTTTAGTACCAGTCAAATGCTGACCATTAAAATAAAGAATAAATATAAATACAATAAATAGCTAAAACATCAGTACTGTATGTTTAGTATCAGTCAAATGCTGACCATTAAAATAAAATATAAATTAAAATAAAATAAATAGCTAAATACACATCAGTATTACTATTTATTATAAGTCAAATTCTGACAATTAAAATAAAAAAATAAATATAAATACAATAAATAGCTAAAACATTAGTACTGTATGTTTAGCATCAGTCAAATGCTGACCATTAAAATAAAGAATAAATAAAAATAAATAACTAAATGAACATCAGTATTACTGTTTAAAATCAGTCAAATGCTGACCATTAAAATAAAGAATAAATACAAATAAAATAAATAGCTTAATAAACATCAGTACTGTATGTTTAATATCAGTCAAATGCTGACCATTAAAATAAACAATAAATTAAAATAAAATAAATAGCTAAATAAACATCAGTACTGTTTAGTATCAGTCAGTCGCTGACCATTAAAATAAAGAATAAATTAAAATTATAGCTAAATAACAATCAGTACTGTATGTTTATTATCAGTCAAATGCTGACCATTAAATAAATAATAAATAAAAATAAAATAAATAGCTAAATAAACATCAGCATTATTGTTCAGTAACAGTCAAATGCTGACCATTAAAATAAAGAATAAATTAAAATACAACAAATAGCTAAATAAACATCAGTATTGTTTAGTATCAGTCAAATGCTGACCATTAAAATAAAGAATAAATAAAAATACAATAAATAGCTAAATAAACATCAGTATTACTGTTTAGTAAGTGTCAAATGCTGACCATTAAAATAAAGAATAAATTAAAATAAAATAAATAGCTAAATAAACATCAGTACTGTTTAGTATCAGTCAGTCGCTGACCATTTAAATAAAGAATAAATTATAATTATAGCTAAATAACAATCAATACTGTATGTTTAGTATCAGTCAAATGCTGACCATTAAAATAAAGTATAAATTAAAATAAAATAAATATCTAAATAAACATCAGTATTACTATTTATTATCAGTCAAATACTGACCATTAAATAAATAATAAATAAAAATAAAATAAATATCTAAATAAACATCAGTATTACTGTTCAGTAAGTCAAATGCTGACCATTAAAATAAAGAATAAATTAAAATACAACAAATAGCTAAATAAACATCAGTATTGTTTAGTACCAGTCAAATGCTGACCATTAAAATAAAGAATAAATAAAAATACAATAAATAGCTAAATAAACATCAGTATTATTGTTTAGTATCAGTCAAATACTGACCATTAAATAAATCATAAATAAAAATACAATAAATAGCTAAATAAACATCAGTATTACTGTTTAGTAAGTGTCAAATGCTGACCATTAAAATAAAGAATAAATAACAATACAATAAACAGCTAAATAAACATCAGTACTGTTTAGTATCATTCAAATGCTGACCATTAAAATAAAGAATAAATAAAAATACAACAAATAGCTAAATAAACACCAGTATTGTTTAGTATCAGTCAAATGCTGACCATTAAAATAAAGAATAAATAAAAATACAATAAACAGCTAAATAAACATCAGCATTACTGTTTAGTATCAGTCAAATGCTGACCATTAAAATAAAGAATAAATAAAAACACAATAAATAGCTAAATAAACATCAGTATTACTGTTTAGTATCAGTCAAATGCTGACTATATTGATACTGCCGAGACGAGATAAACAGCAGAAGCGGTGTTACACTGTATTCTGATATACAAGTTATGGGGAAACTTTTAAATATTATATTTTGTAAATGCAATGACAGAAATTGTTCGGTTGAAGGGGGTACCAAACTGAGAATCCTCAATAAAACAGTTTGATGAATACATGTTTACACATTAGCTTCCATTCAGCTGACAACAATGAAAGTATCTACATGATTAGCTAGTTAGCTATAAGCTCATTGTCACGGAGAGTAAAAGACGGACGTTGTTTATTTGATTTTCCAGCACTGTGTCACACCAACTAGGTTATAACAGCGTGAAATCAACACTCAACAGACACAATCCACCACCGCACCATTGTCTGCTGAGCTGCAAAAAGATGCTCTGATGTTTACCTTTCAATCTGCTACATTACTTACTGCACTGACAAACTATAGCTGGCTAACATAGCAAACAATAGTAAAGATAAACATGAGTGAAATGGTTGTCAGGGACAGGGTTAATGTTATATTAGTAATATTGAAAAGGGAAAATAATGAGGTCATTGTTTATTAACTTTCCAGTATGTATTTCACAAACTAGTTAGCAACATACCGTGACAACACCGCTGAACTCCGCCCCATCTGCAGAACCACCGTCAGTTCAGCTCTGTAATCAGTGGAGTCGGAGCATGCTTTGCTGGACAAACTACGTTATGACACCAATTCTAAAGCATTGTTTTCTGCATTATATGTTCTGAAAAAAGTTTTCATATCTGCGCATATCGGTAAACATATACGCCAATATCGATATATTGGTTGGGCACTAATCCTTTAATCTCATCACCCCTCAATCCCACTTCCATCACTGTGGGTTTGTATGTGTGTCAAGTAAGCATATTTAACACCAGCATGTTTCAGTGTGTGCATGTGTATACATGAATGTGTCTGAAAATAGTGGCAGAGAGAGAGAGATTTGAATATGACCAGGGCCATGATGCTCACAGTTGTTCGGCGCTTAACTAGTAAAAATACTCACAACATTAGGCAGAGGTTCAGTCTCTTGGAAATGTAGAGAACAGTCCACTAACAGGCTCTCTTCAGCCTTCCTTGAGGCTTGTGTTGTCCTGTCAAAGTCCTCCGGTTGAAGTGCTCACCTCATAGCACAGTGGACTCACTGGCGGAAGAACCTTCCCTTCTTAAAGCTACTTCCCACTGCCTCAATTGTTTCTCTTTGGGAAACCTTCAAAAAGTTTGAGAAAAGTTAGCTAGCCAACTAATTACAGTCAGATTCGCAATATGTCAGTCTCTCAGCTGAAACGAGTAGCTTGTCACAAAAGTCATTTTTGGAGAAAAATGGCAATATAGATGAAAATTTCGATTATGGGCAATTTAGTTTATAATATAAACTATAATATAAGCTGAGACTTTATAAGAAATTATGTAAATTTATAAGTCTCAGCTTTCATAGCTAACTAGCGTTATCGCTAGCTAATAATAGTCTTACTCTGGTGGCCAACTAGTTAGCTTTCAACAATGTTATAATGACCAAATACAACCAGAAACAACTGTTCAGTCTTACCTATGAAAGGCAATTCCCCGAGATCTGGTTTGGATTGTGCAAAGGTTTGTACAGCCCCAAGCTGCACACGAGTCAGGCATCTTTTCTCCAGTACAGCTGCCTGAGAGTTATGGCAAGTTGCCTGGGTAGGGTTGCACCAGCTGTGCATAAGATCTCACGTAAGTTAGGACGTAAGGGTTCTACAACCTCCGGGTGGAACCGGTTTCATCCCAGGTAGTGGCACGCAATACAAGCGGATAAGCTCGGGATAGCCAGCCGGGTGTATCGCTTGCACATAGTGCCTTCCACCTCCTTTTGAGCTGAAGGTTTTTTGAGCGCCATTAATTCCCAGTAGTGTTCACAAACTTTGTTCCCTGGTTGACTTCCTCCGAGCCCTGTGGCAGTCGAATTTTCGGAGAGATTCACTGCCAGCCCAGTACACGTGCTAACTAAGAGTCCTGTTCTGGGGTAGGTGCTCCGCATGTGGTGGTTCCCTGTAAGGCTAACCTCATGTGATATATATCTTCCGCTAATTCGTTTCCCTGTTGGCAAACTGCGTCTTCCTTGGGCAGAGCCCCTCTGCCCCAGTCTCCATGTTTGTAGTAACTCCTCCCCCATTGGGCAGGATCTACCTTGAAGACCCTCCACATGGTTGGAAAAACCATGTGATGTATTCTTCCACTTAAATATCCCCCCTCTCTTTGGGCGAGGTGTGGTCTCCGCTGTGTCTTCCCCTTGGGAGGACACCCCCCAACTAGACCTGGTGGCCCAGTCGGATAATTCCCCTTCTTTTTTAGGGAGTGGAAAAAAGAGAAGGGGAAAAAAGGCCACGACTGGGTTAAGCCTGTCTCTATCTCTAGGGTAGTCGACTTGTCCCCAAAAAGGGCCGTTCGACACTCATAACTATGTTGGGGGAGGTTACGTGTCGACCTGGTGTGCTGGCTATGAGGCACACAGTAGTCTGCCCACCACACACCGCCAGTTCATGTAACACAGTTCAGCCAATTGTGGCATTTCGTATAGGGACCCCTAGTGTCACTACATCGACACAACGTCGAGTGAGTGACAGATAGGGAACGTCATGGTTACTTGTGTAATCTCCGTTCCCTGATGGAGGGAACGAGACGTTGTGTCCCTCCTGCCACAACGCTGAACTACCCGCTGAAATGGCTGGACCTTATATCGGCTCCTCAGCATAAAACCCAAACGAGTGGTATTTGCATGCCACTCCCCCGGACATACAGCATGCAAATACCACTTGCCAATTTTCATTGGCCTTTTATCAAAGACCAGAGGTGTCTCGGGCTCCCAAGAGTGACCCCTAGTGTCACTACATCGACACAACATCTCGTTCCCTCCATCAGGGAACGGAGGTTACACAAGTAACCATGATGTTTTCTGTTTGAATGCCTTCCAACAGGTCAGCACCGACTGTGCACGCTCGTTCGTGAGGCGCGCCGTCATTGAGACTGAGTCCAACTCCAAACCGAGAAAAGAGAAGCTCTGATCCAGGAGGAGTAAAGTCTTTATGTAAAGAAAATGTATAGTCAGAGTACTTCTTTTAAATTAAACTTGATTTTGTGAATAAGCTACAAACAATACATTCAGTCATTAAGTCCCCTCACATCCATTCTCTCTCAGGGGAGGGGTCATTGTCTCCTCAGGTGTGAATCACATCAATATTCATGATCATCCATGCCTCCTCGCTTATGGCCTTTCTAACACTAAAAGTGTCTTACCAAAGTTAAATGACTAAATTGTTTTGTATGAATGAGTGATCAGGATGGTTTTCACATCATTTTCTAGCAAAAACTCTAGGCTACAAGATCCAGTTCTCAAAAGTCTTTTGAACAAATGTTTAGTATGTTTTATATGGCCTCATTTCAGTAACTTAAAATTTTTGTTTTTTCAAAAACCACGCATAAACGTTATTTTCTCAAAAATACAAACATGTACATACATGTTCACATATTATTGTAGCCCAGTTTGTGTTGAATACAGTTTTATCAGACTTTTGCCATTAATATGTTTTTAAGCAACTGAAAAAAGCACAAATGTCAAGGCATGTCAAAACTTCTCCATGGCCAAAACACCCTCAGACCCCAGAGGGTTTAAAGAGATAACAGAAATGTATAAAAATGAGAGTCTGGTACTGGATAGTCAGATGGACAGCTGGCATCTCAGGTTGTGTTGCTTTGCTCAGTAAAGCCTAACCTTTGACATCTGGAACTCCTGACTTAGAGAGTTTTCTTGCATAGGAGGAAAGAGACTTCAATATTCCACAACAGTCACCACTAGGGAGAGGTTAGGCTAGCACTTACATCCCAGGGCTTGGCTCATCATTCATCTTCTCATACATATCTTCATTTGAGGAATCAATTTCCTCCCAATGTGGTGTTTTTGTCCATCCAGGAGGGTTGTCATTGTATTGCTGTGGACCATTCACATTGATCAGTGTCATCTGCTTCATTGTCGCTCGGATCAGGAATGATTTGATCAATGGTAACACACAATAAGAATATTATTCCTCTCACAAGAATTCCAATCATATCAATTTTAGCCAAACATGCACCCCATTTCTTACACAATTCTATTTAAATTGTTATAAACAAACAAGACAAGCAATCTTAATCTTTAGTTACTACCATGTTTTCTTCTTTTCCTTCCATTCTTCATTATTATTAAAATGTACAATTCAATAAAAGCATAAGTACACTCCTTTGTCTGCAACGGTTCTCAAAACTTTACCCCCAAAACTAATCTATAAATAGTCTTCTACACAGGGTATGATCCCCTGATGGCACAGTGACAGAATGCTTGGTATTTAACACTGCGATAAGCTGTTTTAGTAAAGTGGTTTTTAAAATGCAGTCAGGTTGAGTGGAACTCACAATTTTCTGGCAGGTTTCTTCTTGACCTCCCTTTTGATGCTTCTGAATTAAAAGCATCCATCCACTTCCTCAACCCATATAACCCTCCCTTCTTTGGCAGGCTTCCAGGGCACTGATACCCTGCCTTAGGTTAACCCTAACCCCCCCCCCCCACACACACTTTTTGCCATTGGAGAGTCTTACCCGTCATTGGGTCATCACCTCTTGCCACTGGTCTCGATACTGCTTAGTCCTATTAGCCAATCCTTAAACAGATATTTTCTTTTGTTTCAGGGTGTATCACCTGAGAACCGTCACAGCCAATGGAATCATCTACAACTGCTTAAATATGGAGACAGTTCAAGACATGATTAAATTCACAAAGCATTTAACAATCTATTAAAATTATCCAAATTAAAAGTAAAAGTATGAATGCTAAATTTGAACTCATTTACAGATCACTTGCTTCCCTTCAGGTTGTATTTCTGCTCCTTTAGCAAACATCACAAAAGACCACGTATCATGGTGGGGTCTAACATCAGAACAAAACAAAATAAAGGGTAGCCTCTGTCAAGCTTCTAGGAAGCTTAATTTAAAAACATCACCTTAATTCAATAATAGTCTCTATATTGTTTTTGAACCTACGTTAAGTGTGTCAGATCATCTTTCAACTGAATCTCTTATCTTCAGAATAAACCCTTAATTTCAGATTGCCCTCTGAATATATAAAATCTTTAGTCATGTAGAGGAAAGCTGTTTGAACCTCTCCTTCATATCACTGTATCTAACATTATTGTCAAACCACATCATTTTCCTTATAAAATCAAAAGAAAATAAAACAATTTAGAGATGTGCCTTTAGCACACTTCAGAATCTGCTCTTGTGTTTCTGTCTCAAGCAGACACTTATCAAACTTAGACTGAGAGTGAGAGAGAGGGTAGGGCGGGGGAGGAATTCATAGGGGGACATTCCACTCCCTCACACTGTTGCTAATCTTCTTACAGTTATTCCTTATTTTTCATTTTATATTCTCACAAAAATATATTTAAGTTATTCTTCAACAGTAAAAATAGTGATAATTATAATAATTCATTATATTAACTGCTTTCAAACTTTCCCATCTTAAGCCATCTTCAAGAAAACCTCTTCCAGAACTTTCAACCTACTTCTGTCATTCCCTACTTTCTTTTGTCCATTCAAACAACATACATAGAACCTTCAAATCTTTAATAAAGCACAAACTTTACCTTTCTTTTTTGACATTCTCTTTACATTCAATACAACTTACTTTAGCCTTCTGTTCAAGCAGAGCTTTACATTTACAACACCTATCTTGTAGTCCTGTCATCATATTATTATTATCACCTCTTTTTTTTTTAAGTCAAATAATTCTCTTATGATTACTTTCTCCCTTTCCTTGCTCTTTCTCAGGAGAAGGAACTTCCATTCTATCTAATGAAACAACATAAATCAAGTTTTTAAACTAACAGAAAAGTAAGTAAAAGTTTAAACAGAATAAAGTAGTAAAGAGGCACAATGGAAATTCAAACAAATCTATTTTCTTGTGCTTTGAAATAACTGATCAGTAAAATACACTATGTCCTTTTAATTTCTCGTGTCTCTTATTTTTTATTATTTCGTAATGTTTCAGCATTATTTAACAATACGATTTTTCAGTTATTATTCTCTTATACTGTAACAAGGTAAAAGGGAAAGGAGGCAAGAACCGGCAAGAAGGTGTAACTCATAATTTAATGGTGAATTTAAAGCAAAAGCCAAATAACAAACAAATATGCAGGACAGCTGCCTGTAGCTCTCTCACTCTCAAACTGTCGTCTCCTGTTGCCTTTATCCCTCGCTCGCCTCATCAGGCTGATTGGGGTCTGGGTGTGCGTCATTCTGGCCCGGCCCTGCCTTCCTCCGTGCTACAAATACTTATCAGCATTCCCTGACAAATTATTCAGTTAAATAGCAGAACCAAAATTCACAGTGCAGAAACTGTATTCCTCTAAAGTGAAACCTTATGGATTAATCTCAAAACAGAAATAGTAGTACTAGAAAAAGATACTCAATCAACTCTTTGTAGCACCCACTAACCCAGTGTTTCTCAACCTTTTTCTGCCACGGCACACTTTTACAACGAAAAAATTCTACGGCACACCACTATCACATATAGGCTAACCATCGTCATTATTTTTCCTTTTCAAGAACTTGTCCATGTTTTCTGTCATAGTACAGAAAGTACTATGTAGCATGTTTACTTGTAATTTTTGAAATTCGGCTATGCAAAAAAAAAAACAAAATAATAAAACAAAAATAATCACATAGGTAGGCTATGCTGTATGAGGTCACAGGTGGCAAGAGTGCTAAATGGGTAATGAAAAAACATCAAATTTGCTTCTTTTCTAATTTTTGATTTGTTCTTGCCATGCCACAACAAATTACAGGGATGCAAACTCATGAGGGGCGAAAAAGGTAAGACAATCACTGGTCCACGAGCATTTTTTCTGGGGATATTTTTTTAAAGAATAAGCTAAAAGCACCAATTCCAGCTATTTTAGTGGTTCAAATTTATTCAGGTTTACAATTGTGCAGAATTAGCTGCAAAATAAAGAGCATTTTGGTGAGGCTTGCTTCTGTTTTACAAATTTGTTCAATTTTATTAACTGATTAGTTCAGTGAACGCTTCTGTAAATGTCACTAGGTGGCGACAAATGAGCATCTTATGTGCTATGAGTGAGTCAGTGAATCATTTTGAGTCATCCAATCTACCAAGAGACTTTATAGTGTTTAAGCAGTAAAAGAACAAGGAAGATCTTCCTTCAGTCTGAGCATTATTTTTCATCCAAAAGACCACAATAATAGACAAATAATAATTTTGATTTTCAATAATGTTCTTTCATCATTGTAAAGCGCATTTCACATGAGTTGAGTCGAGCCGTCAATGCTCCGTTCAACGCTAGCGTCAAGCGCCACATTGCCCTCCACATGACAAGAGTTGCAGAAAGCGTCACAGACGGGCGATTTTACGAGTTTTCCACATAAAAAAGTGGGAGGTGTGCACAATAAACATTGAAAACATGTATTTGGAAGAGAGAGAAAAAAGCTTGCAGTTGCTTTGATAGCAGAAAGTAATATTGTTTATGTTTAGGTCTAAGCGTTTTCTTGGTGAATTTAAATTAGTTCAATAACTGGGGTCTCTGATATTCGGAAACGATAAGGTAATATTTAATTAAAAGAAATGAGACATTCAATGTCTCTTCACAAATTTGGACAGTTTTTAAATATTTCTTGTTGCTTAGTACTCTCAAAGACATTATTGGTGAAGCAAAATCGTGTATGTGAAAAACACTTTGGTGTAAAGTGGCATCACTTCATAGACTTCAATGTATTCTGCAGTGCTGACGCGAGTCATGTGAAAGACCCTTAATGCGTATAAACATCAGTCACTTTTACACATTAATCACTGCTCTTCACAATCACAAAAGTGACCGTTTATGGTTCCAAAACACCGAATTTCTCCGAAAAGTGAGGAGTTTGGATCCCTGATTTTTTTTCCATGCATTTATTTATTTTGTGGAATTTGATAATTTACCACGGCACACCTGACAATCTTTCACGCACAGTGGTTGGGAAACACTGCACTAACCCCCTCCCCCCCTTTTTTTTCAAAGTGAGGGTACAAAATTTGAGGGAGTAACCAATCCAATAGGTAACTAACTTTGCCATCAAGTTTGTAACATTTATTTCTTCAAATCAATAAATCAATAGTTAGATGCTGGATTTAAATTTAGACCCTCAGAACAATTTAGACATGGGTATTGAACCTATGGATGGCAGTCTGGAAAATCATAAACCCAATTGGTGGTATACAACTGAAATCAACTTATCCAGAGAAATTTGAATCCACATTTGAAATGGCAAATCAGTAATGATTACCAGCAGCCACGAGAGTGGGAGGATCAATCGGATAAAAGCCCACATCGTTTTCAGTCTTTTTTCTCCGGACATCCTCCTGCAGTATTAGCAGCTTCAATAAATCATCTGGTCCAGCCATCTGCAGTGGTGAGAGACTGGTTCTAGAATGAGTTAGTGAACAACATACACACAGTGATGACAAAAGAAAGGGTAAAACATAGTATCAAAGACACACACAGAATAGATGCATGAATATGAAGCTATTAACATTCATAGTTGAGGAAGTTATGATGTTCAATTTAAACTTAACATTTCTCCATGGGTTTCACTTACTACCAATGACCAATTTTTCCTCAGCATTATCAATAATTTTTTTTACAATCAAATACATCAAAGATATTTCTTAAATCTTCAAATCAGAACTTCTAGCACAAATAACATTTTCCATTTTATGCACTCTTAAAGTAAGAACACTTCCATTTTATTAGATATCAGAGCATCTGAGCAAAACTGTTCACAATGTTTGCTTAGTTCTGCCTCCTTAATGGAGGTTGGGACTTTATTTTCCATTTTATCTGGCATGATTGGTCACAGATCAAACCCATGGAAAAAGCATCACAATGTTGGCAAGGATGTCACACATAAAGATCAGGAGAAGAGGTATAAGGAGCATGACTTCAGTGAATTGAAAAAGCAGAGAACATGAAATGATCCAAATCATTCTTAAATTTCTTTTCCTTTAATTTTAGTCTCAAAGGCAGATCTCAGTGTACCCATGATCAACCAATGCCTACACTGTGTATATAAAACAAGAAAATAAAAGAAAAATAAATATCTAATCTAAACTAAAAGAATCTACTGTCTATCTTTCCTAAAGTCGGGGCACCCCTGTCTGAGTGGAGACATCAAGAGAGATGAGTTCTCCCATAAATCTGCAGACTATCATTTGAGCGCCATCCTTACAGATTACGGGGTGTAACCACTCCCGCTCACTCTCCTTACAGAGCCTGGGGTGTCTTAGGTCTCTTTTTATTCAGGGCACTAACAGCATCTCACTCAATCTCTCCATTAGACAGTCCTTAACAAAATAATAAACTCTACCTATATTATTTTTGCTGGTTGATCAAGTTTATCCCGTTGAAGTTGCAACTCACGTGTAAATTTGTTCTCCAGACATACATAGGAAAATCAAAAACAAATAAATAATCATGGGTTCTTTCATTTAAATATCAAGACTTTACGGTTTTTAAATTAATATTGTAAAAAAATTTATTCTCTCATAAACTGGAAGTTTTCATATTTAAGGTTTGCTTTTCATACTCAAGTTACAAAACAGAATTTTATTTTTGAAAATGTTTCTTATTAGTCAGTTTCACCCTTTTTTTAAATGTATCTTTCCCATTTCTTTGAAATTTTATCAATCAATTCTCTACACAGTGGATTTCTAGATTTTAGTATTTCCATTAGAGTGTTTGCCATAATTATACCTTATCGTAATGTAACAACACTTGTCTTCAATACAACCTTCGTTTAAAATCCAGTTACTTAGTTGACTTTAGTTTAAAGCAATACACTGGACTCAAAACTTTATTGTTTGTCTAGATAATGTGATTTCCCAAATAAAATTCAATCACTTTAAAGTTCTTTATAATTTCAATATTCTTACTTGTCACTGTGATATGAAGTTTAACTCTAAGCACAGTTATACCACTTGAATTTATAAATTCTCTGTATAAAATCAAATAAATGTCTATGCTACAGTCAAGTTTGAGTTATGATCTGGCACACGTCCAGCAATCACAACAGCTGCTCTTTCTCAGTTTAGTTAATCTTATATCACGATTCCTTCATGGCATGAAAAGAACAGCCCAAGGCTAAATTTTTTAGTTACATTTTTGCTTTAATGCACATTTAGTTTTATGGGAACACAGCTGTGTTGTCTCACCATTTTTATTCTTTTTCCTATTGTCAATTTATACTGTATTACATTTACCCTATTATCATTAGTTCTCACTCCACTACACAACCAATATTTTTAGTGCCCTCTCTGCCTCTATTGGTCAGATCTCTTCTACCTCATATATTGATAGAAGTTTGAAGATAGACCTAAATAGATTTTCTTTGCTGTAAATTGCATATATACTCCTCATTAGTTACGCAGCAAAGGTTGTGTCTCTCTGTCTGGATCACAAATTCTACAATTTGAAGAACGGCAAAACAACCTTCAAAGCCAATATCTCTGAACATTTTTAGTTTTCTCTGTGTTAACAAAGGAAATTCCTTACCAAACTGTCATGAGACAGGCCTTTCATTTCCAACATTCATTCAACATATAAAAGACAGACCTTCTTTATTAGACAACATTTATTTAATTCATTGTGTCTTTATTTTTAGGGCTCATAAACCATTCCATTCACATTTGTCCCTTTATTGATGGGGCTCATAAAACATTCCATTCACACTTGTTCCTTTATTGATAGGGCTCATAAAACATACACTCTTTGTTCCTTATTATTTTTAAGACTCATCATACATTCCAGTCCCTCTACTAGGCTCATGAACTCATTCACACTTTTACAAACAATCGCACTTCACAGTCACTTCACACACTTTCAGACACAGATACAAACACTCACTAACACAGTAAATTTGACACTTTTTACAAACACAAGGCCTTTATAAACACAGATCAAAAAATAAAATACAATTTTAAAATGCAACTATTCTACCACCTCCCTTAGGCGACCTACCAAGCAGCCCTTCTCACCGATTCACTTCCTCGACATGACGAAAAGCGGTATTAGTAGGATTTTTGCCTACCCGTGCAGCCCTCTTGCTAATATAGTAGAGCGGTATCTGTAGGACTTTCTTTTCCTGTCTACCCGTGCAGACCTCTTATCGCTACGCAATAGAGTGGTATCCATAGGACTTTCTTTTCCTGCCTATCCGTGCAGACCTCTTTATGGCTAATATAGCAGAGCGGTATCCGTAGGACTTTCTTTTCCTGCCTACCCATGCAGACCTCTTTATTGCTAATATAGCAGAGCGGTATCCATAGGACTTTCTTTTCCTGCCTACCCACGCAGACTGCTTATCGCTAAACAATAGAGCGGTATCTGTAGGACTTTCTACACATTAATTTATCTTAAATTTTCACTGTTATCCTTCAAGACCCACTTAACAGTAAAACACACATTTTTGCAAGTAAGTAAATTCTTTTGGAATCAGAAATTTGTCTGTTCTTTAATTTGGAGAAGCTTTTTTAAGAACGCTCTTACCACTACAGGCAGACCTGTGGCATACTACAGAAACAATTTATACTAAAAGCAAAATTGCTTACCTCAAGCCTGACGTTGCAGCCTGCATTCCGCTCCTGTTCCAATCCCACTTCTCTAACACCAAGTAATTATGTCATGGCAGATTCCCCAAAACAGCCATCGAAGCTCAGTTGAGTCAAATATTTCTGGAAGGCGCAAAGTTCTGATTCCAAAAATAGACTTTTATTACAGAATAACAAAGCCAAGGTGTTCCATGGAGCATCTAAAATTACATTTCAGAATCATGCATATTTTTATACAGTTTCTGCTCCCCCTTATCTCTTTTAGTGATGGCCTCTTCATCCAATGAAATCATTTTATGCCTCCCTAGTTTCATCTTCCCCATCTCCCATCTAGCTGGTCACCCTTGACCCCCAGCTTGCTTCAATGATGGCAAAAGCATGACTATTTCATTTTATATGTATAAAACACACTGTAATCACTTCATATGGTGACATATTTTATATTGACTAACTATCATTACTTTCTGCATTAATTTGATTAGTATATTAAATGATGTCCCTTATTACAGTCGTTGGTTACACACATTCTTATAAAATGGAAAGTTGTATGTCCACCCACATACATGTGTTTCATGTCATTTCTAGCACTAATTAATGCACATATATCATCTGGTTTTTTTGAACACCAGGCAGTTCCTGTCTCTGACATTAAATCATCCTTTTAGTATCCACACACACATCTCCTTTAGAGTCATACAGAGTTTAACAGAAAGAGGCTGTAAATCTCCCAAGAGAAGCAAAGCTGCATTTTTCCATTGGTTTGCACTTTGATTATTAAACCGAGTAAATGATAAGTAAATAAATAAATCTGTATGGCAGAACGCAAGGTTTGAACTTTGTACCCATTTAGAACTTAAAAGTAATAAGCTATTGCAATTCAAGATTTTATATTATCTTTATTGTGCACCCACTATGTTGCTGAAGATGGGTAGACATGAAAATGGGTTTTGTAACAAATTTCAGAAGAAGGACATTTGTTGCATTTGCTTTGAGAGTGCGAGCAAGTAAAAAACTTTGGACAACAATAATTCAGGATATAAAATTGCCCTTAACAGCAACTGCATGCATACTTGAAGATCTTTGTAATTATCAGAGCATGTTAGCGGAGCAGAGTGGGGATAACTCCCCCTGAGCGGAGAGCGCCTTTTTGAAGATTCCGTTCTGCTCACTCAGGCAGCTCAGTGCTGCTCGCTCAACCCAGAATGCACTTTGTGATATGCTGGTTTGGGAATCTGCGAAATAAGCAATAGGCCTGAGGTTATGGAGCTCAGAAATCGAAAGGGAGTGTGGAGAGACCGTGAAAATTAGCAAATATTCCTTTTGGAATCATGTGCGTCACATTGCCAGAGAGCACAAGGTTGTGCTATGCAAACATGGTAGTGCAGCAAAAGGTGAGCTAGTAGGCTTCACTACTGTTCGATAATAAATTAATAGATAAGTAAGGTATCTTGTTGTTTTGCCATCATGTCAGTGCAGCTGTCTACTAGATGCAGGCCCGGTTCTGCAGGGTTGTGAAAGTTAGAGCACCCTCAATTGAATATGTAAGCTTAATAATTCTGCATATTGGCAAAGCATTTTTCCTTGAATCCCCACGAACACACACAAAAAAATCCCTGCATCAAAACTAATAAACATGTATGATCTTGCAGATCAGTGTATCCTAATTTGCAGGTGCAGCATTCTGCTTTCATGCCTTCATTGTACAATTGAGCATTTGATTGGTAAAGATTTCCATTCTTGCAAAGAGAATTTCATAGTGGAATTATCTCACTTAATCGACTGCCTGTTGCTTTCGATTTCTGCTTCGGGATAAAGTGGCAAATAACTGCTGGTCAGTTTCCCAAAGCCAAAGCCACACCTTAACGAGTAGTGAAACGTAAAAAAACTGAATCTAGAATGGTTGCGGATAACATCTTCTGACATCAATTTCTGCATTCATACACAGAGAAAAAAGCTATAAATGATTGTACATTAGAAAAAAAATCTTAAACGAAGGCAGTGTAATTTGTGAATTAAATCATTTTTAATAATTTCTGCTTCGGGATAAAGTGGCAAATAACTGCTGGTCAGTTTCCCAAAGCCAAAGCCACACATTAACAAGAAGTGAAACGTAATAAACTGACGCTAGAGTGGTTGCGGATAACATCTTCTGACATCACTTGCTGCATTCATGCGCAGAGAAAAAAGCTATAAATGATTGTACATTAGGAAAAAAATCTTAAACGAAGGCAGTGTAATTTTTGAATTAAATCATTTTTATTTGTTTTGGGATCGTTAAACATGATTTCATCTAATATATATTTTGGAAAAAATATAAATATAAATAGCGCATGAAATATAAAGAGTGCATGCACATCATGGTCATTTGATGCATATAAAGTCCAGATTCACTTTATGCTGCTTTAAAAATTTCAAGGAGAAACAAAGGGGGCACATGGTATCTACTAATATATTAATTATTATATAAATAACCACAGTCCTTTAGATTGCATATGATTCGTACATATAAAATTGTAGGGAATATTAATCAAGCAACAATACTGAAAAATAGAAAACCATTCACTGCTTTTTTCTAGATAAATTAATACACCCTTTAAAACTGAACACAAAATTAGGATGAGAAATTGCTCATTTTAATTTACAGACCCAAAGTCTGATAGCATTAAATCAGAAACCTATTAATGTATCAAATCTACAGTAGCCTAATAATCATTCTGTGGAGACAACTGAAAAACAATTATGAATGTCAGTTTTACCTATCAATATTTCCTGGTACCAGTCCTTGTTTTCATTATTGCTATAAACAACTCGAACAAACTTTAAAGTTTAAAATATTTGTGGTTTTCTGGGTCAGCTGTAACATTTGGGTTACTGAAAAGGAAACTGAAAAGCGCAAATTTGCTCATATGCGAGTTTCCGCGCCAACACACATTTTATCACTTGTAGAGGCCTGTTTGATGACTTGTTAAAATTAAATAAAGGTAATTAGAACCGAAAACAAATGTTAAGGCATTATTTGAAGATGTTCAATGACACATGTGCTAACAGAGAAATATTTGAGTGATTACAAATGATAAGGCGGGTCTGGTAGACCCGATTATCTAATAGCCGTTGTAAACCAGTCCAAAATAAACAGCGAGAATTTATATATTATAACACAACAACACAATCACATAATTTCAGATGTGTACATTACTAAGCAATTGATAATTTAATAAATGTTGGCCTACAGTCTATATTTCACCCAGAGGGGCACCTCAGCTCATGTGAGGGGCAGTTGCTCGGGCCACTGTAGCGATTCCCTGTGTCCATGCCTGGAAACAAGTATACTGCAGAGACATTTAATGTCAGAGCGGGATTTGAGCGAATGCTTTTTTACCTGTGAGCGTGAGCGGTGCTTGAGTGGAGCGTCTGCTTGGGCCGTTAGCGGTTGAGTGGAGCGCACACACATGGAGCGGTTTATTGAGTAGAGTGTCACACCGCTCCGCTTCGCTCACATGCTCTGGTAATTAGGGCCTGTGCACCGATGGTGCGGAGACCCTATTGTTCTTCTAAGGATTATTATTATTTTTATTAGGGCCGAGCACAGATGGTGTGAGGACCCTATTGTTCAAGGTTTTTGGTACTTTTGGGGTACATAACATGCGTAAAAACTTTTGAAGTTTTGCACACACATCAGAGTCGTTGGCCATTAGGGTGTGGCAGAGTTACAGGTGGGGGGGCTCTGCGGCACCACCTAGAACATGGGCATGTTCGGGGGGCTATGTAGCACATCCCTTTTAAGATACAGTCACCAAACTTTGTACACATATAGATCTCATGAAGCCGGACAACTTTCGTGCTGACAGTCATAAACTATGCCAAAAAGGATGTTGGCCATTTTGGATTGTTTGAAAAATGCATGCTCAGGAATTTTATATACTTCTCCCAGGGATTTCATGTTACAGGTACCAAATGTGGGCAACATCATGCCAAGTCATAGACGATGCTAAAGTGCGAAGGGATTTTTGATATATCGAACAGTGTTGCCATGGCAAAGCGATAAAATAACGTCAAAAAATGGAATAAGGAAATGTCTCATATATTCTGCATGCATGGTGTGATTTTACATATAAATTGAGCCAAATGTTTTCCCTTGCAGGCTGATCACATTGATGTGGCTATTGTGGGTCACGGCCATAGCGCCACCAACTGGCAGAAGGAAGTGTGTCACTTTTAACAGACTTTGAAATATCCCTATTATGTTAACCTGAATTGCTTAAAAAAAAAATTAGAATAATGTCAAGACAAATGTAAACTTTTGAAGTGATTCTTGATATCTTAAATACTGTTGCCATGGCAATGCATTAAATCGCATCATTCCTTTTTGTATACATTCAAATGTTTTGAGGTATATTGCATGTTTGAATTTTAAAATATAATAAAATAAATTATAATAAAATAATAAATAAAATATAATATAAATATCAACTGAAATGTAAAAATACTAGAACATACTGCCATTTGTCTCTGCTCAGCTCTGAGTGGCAATTACAAGAAATGTCCAATAGAGGTCAGCCAAGTTCCATTGTTGAATGATTCCCAAATACTGTCAGAGAAGGGAACCACAAGATAACCTCAACAATGCAAATGAATGAGCAACTAAAGTCATATTGTCAGATTCATCAGCCAATCAGATTGATTTATTTGTCCTTGGTGGGTGTGATCTTTAGGATATGAGAAAGTATTCTTATGGATTTAAAAACACGAGATGTTCTACATGACTGTGTGATTGCTTCATTTATTAAACAGGAAAGGAGGACTGATTTTCACTTCAAGCAAATTGGTAAGTGCTTTTTGCATTGTTATAGCAACATCAGGAATTTTATAAGTGTAAATTAGGCTGCTTGAGAATTCAGTGTTGGATCAAGTTTTGAAAAGTAGTGCTGCATTCCATTCAACTTGGAAAGTTGGATTTTACACCTTCTTACTTGGAAAAGTGTTGTGGAATGCATCTTTGAGTCAGAATTACAACTTGTAGGCTCGTGCAGAAATTCTCAACTCCGATTTCGCCGAGATGCAGGGGCATGATGTCACTCAAACATGTCGACACTCAGGGAGATATACAAAGTAAGTGATAAACATTCACTTTATTAAGTAATATTGATAAATGAGTTCAAATTACATGATATTAAAGCTTGTTTAACAAACGTCTGCAGAAACAGGTGTATAATTATTATAATCTCTTTTGATAATCGTACACCTGTAGCACAAATGCAAGTGCTGCAGCATTATATATCAATTGGGTTGCTAGTAGACATCTCTAATGAGAGTCGAACCCCTGCTAAGCAAACGGGAGTGTTGCAGTTCCGAATATCGGGGAATGGAATGAATTTATGGTCGGAGATATCAAGTAGGAATATCCCACATCCAACTTGAATAGAACACAGCATAACCGTGTACCCTGACGAAATTTTTTTTATTGCAAGCAACATTTAAATCGCAAGTATTATAGACCTCCTTGGTAAATTCATATGAAAAATTATGATTTTTGACATTCATTTCACAAAACAGTCATGCTGCAGTTAAAATTAGGCTTTCTTTACATTAAGTGTCGTTTCAAGTTCTGGCTTTCGTGCGTGGACGCGTTTTTAAAATGTCAATTGGTATTACTAGTTAGCTGCGACATAATGATGACTCATGATAATGACATGAATCACCATGCCATGTTAATAAAAATAAAAATAATATATAATAGACCAACTCCCAGTCAGCATATGGCCAAGTGATGTGGCTTGCGATCTCTCACACGTCGTCCATTAGAGGCACCTCGCAACAACACCATGATGTGCCCAGCAGCAATATTCGAAGACATATGGCATGCATAGTTTACAGTTAGTGGTGGTTTGGGACAATATTTAATGAAAATTGAGACAAATTTGCAGAGTGATCCCAACTCCCAATCCCAAGGCAGTAGGTTACAGATGACGGGGCAAGTTGACCAATCAGATGAAAGGCGCACTTCAGTGTTGATGTGTATATCAAATATTCAAGCTGTAAAAAAAAAATAAAAAAAATAAAAAAAATATATATATATATATATATATATATATATATATATATATAACAATGTGAAGCACTGTGAAAGTGGTAACTTCAAATGCAAGTGGATTGACTTGATATATTCGCAGGCAGCAATGTCTCTGTTACAGCTATACAGCTTTAATTATAGGATTGGATTGGCAGTGTAAACCCTGAAGATTCATTAGGAAAACTGAAAAAGATTTGTTGGTGTTATGTGGTGAAATATTATAAAGTTCAAACCGTGGCATTGTGTTGATACATTCTTGCATGTTGTTTTTGCAATAAATTGCTTTATCAGCAAAATCTTGAATGATCAACCGACTTAAAGTCTTGACTCGACTTAAAGCAACATATGCCTGTCCAGCTGTAAAATCTTTTTTAGTGATATGATGGCTTCATTGACAGTTAATCCTTGCACTTTGTGTACAGTGCAAACCCATGGCAACTTTAATGGGAACTGCTTAAGCAACCCACCCTTGCTGTTAATTCGCTCTTCCTCTAAAGTAATTGGAGTGGAATTCATGATGTTTCTATGTGATGGTATACGCTGTCTAGTGGTATTCCCAATTTTATCATCATCAAACTGAACAAATACTACATTCACAATTGTGTTGTTTGTATTAAGGGCCATGTCTGTTACAGTACCACAGACACCATTTACAAGCCCATCAGCAACGTCAGTATTCCTAATTAACATGACTCGCACCTTTAACTAATAGAAACATTTCCTGTAAACAGGAATTAAATACTTTGGAAAAGTGTCCCTTTTTAAGTTGCATTTGTCCAGTTTGTTGATTTTTCTCAAAATCCTGAGCCTCTACACAAATGTGGTCTGGGCGATATGCAATTATCTGTTTGTTGTTATGCTCTTCCACTTGCGTATTTGTTGGGAAATGTGTAAAGCTGAAGAGGTTTGCCCAGTTTCCCTACTTTTGAACATATTTAAGTCATTAAGTGATAGTGGGGAACTCTTGCTACGTGTACGCAATCTATTCAATATTATGAGTCTTTTTGTCTAACAATGATTGTTAATTCTGACAGTGCAAATGTGCTGTTCCACAAATCCAGTGGAGCATTTTGCAAATACAATGGTTTTCCTCTCACAGGTGGCAATTGGAAAAAAATCTCCCACAGCATTTATACTAACTTTACCAAATGGAGAGTAGTCTCCTGTCTGCTTTATTTGTCTAAGCCTACCATGGACATAGGCTAGTAGGCTGTGGTTTACCATAGAAATTTCATCTATAATCAGTATATGCAAGTCACTATATACCACACGCATTGTGTTAACTTTTTCTTCTCCTTAAGGTGTGTAAGGCAATTTTACGATTGAAAATGTACTATGGATGGTCTTGGCACCCAAGTTGAAAGCAGCAATTCCAGTAGGTGCTGTCAGAAGAACAGAAACTTTGTCTGGTGCAGTTGCAATTTGGGATAATAATCTGGTCGCTTCATAATGAATAGCTCTGGTCAAATGTGACTTTCCTGTTCCTACACCTCCAGTAACAAATACATGGAAAGGCTCTGGCTTTTTACCTCTAAATTTCTCTAAGCACCACTGTCTTACTTGATAGAAAATATCTTTTTGTTTGGAGTTCAGAGACCTAAGCAGATTGAGAGCATCTGATCTACACAAGACATTCAAACTAGATTCAAATCGATTACTTCTTTCATTTTGAATGGATAGATCAGGTATTATATCAACATGCTCATCAAGTTCTTTTGATGAATCTCTCATTTCTTGTTGACATTCCAAGCACTCTGACTCCTGCTCAGGACACATCTCACACGTCTGCCAGTTTGCCCTGGCTACAATTTGCAAGGGCCCTACATCCCCCTGTGACAGGGGGACCCCTTGTTAGGACCCAAGCATTGAATGTGCGGAGACCCTATTGTTCTTCTAAAGATTATTATTTTATTAGGGCCCAAGCACTGAAAGTGCGGAGATCCTGTTGTTCTTCTGAGGATTATTATTATTAGGGCCCAAGCGCTGAAAGTGTGAGGCCCTATTGTTCTTCTAAGGATTATTATAACTATTTTTATTTTTATTATTTTATTATTCTACTTTTCAAGGTTTTCGGTACTTTTGGAGTACATGGGGTGTGTGCAAACTCTTGAAAGTTTGCACACACATCAGAGTCGTTGGCCATTAGGGCTTGACAAAGTTGCAGGGGGGTCATGCAGGGGAGGCTCTGCAGCACCACCTAGAACATGGGCCTGTAGAACATTCCTTTTGAGCTACAGTCACCAAACTTTGTACACATATAGATCTCATCAAGCTGGACAACTTTCATGCTGACAGTCATAAGCTCTGCCCAAAAGGAAGTTGGCCATATTGGATTGTTTGAAAAATGCATGCTCTGGAATTTGATATACTTCTCCCAGGGATTTCATGTTACAGGTACCAAATGTGGGCAACATCATGCCAAGACATTGATGATGCTAAAATGTGAAAGGATTTTTTATATATCGAATGGTGTTGCCATGGTGAAGTGATAAAATAATGTCAAAAAATATATCTTCTGCATGCATGGTGTGATTTTACATCAAAATTGAGCCAAATGTTTGTATTGCAGGCTGATCACATTGATGTGGCTATTGTGGGTCACGGTCATAGCGCCACCAACTGATGGAAGGAAGTGTGTCACTTTTAACAGACTTTGAAGTATCCCTATTATGTTAAGCTGAATTGCTTCAAAACATTTTTGAATAATATCAAGACAGTGCAGATTTAAAATTCTGAAGGGATTCTTGATATCTTAAATACTGTTGCCATGACAATGCAGTAAATGTCATCATTCCTTTTTGTGCATATTCACATGTTTTTAGGTATTTGGCATGCTTGGTTTTTAAAGTTTATGGCTAATAAACATATGTCTTAATTTTTATATAAATAAAATATAATAAAAATGTCAAATGAAATGTAAAAATACTAGAAATACTGTCATTTGTTTCTGCTCAGCTCTGAGTTGCAATTACAAGAAATGTCCAATAGAGATCAGCCAAGCTCCATTGTTGAATGATTCCCAAACACTCAGTGACTCACTCTCATTTCAGGCTTGGTTCTACAGGGGTGCTTGATGGTGCTAAATAAATCTTTACTTACTAACAGCACCCACAATTGCAGACCAGAGCAAACTACTGCCCATGGGTCCAATTATCATGAATGTTTTTATTAGATCTTTAATTTATCTGGCTTTGGGTCCTAACGCACATCCACAAGCTTGTAATCTGCTCAGGGTTGCCAGATAATAGATGGAACACCCCAAGCAGAAATTTATACTTGCACAAATAGGAAATATTTCACCTTTTGTCATACTTAATTTTTGCAATCTGGCAACCTTACTTTCCCGCTCCTCTTCGGAAAAATAAATAAATAAAATACTTAGCGCTCAATAGTGCAATATTATGCTCAAAGAAAAGTGTGATGCAGCCACTCCGTGTCCATTTGTGAGGCTACATGTGCTGTTTAGTGCAAAGTCTGTGAGCAAAACTTCTCAGTGACGAACTTTAGTAAAATCCCAATAGATTTTTGCATTATTAGAACACGGAGGGGACATGCGAGCAAAACCGAGTGAGAGGAATACTTTGTTCTTTGTGTTATTTGTGAAATTCTGACGTCCCTCACACCTGTATGCAAATGTCACTCTGGTTATTCAGTTGTGTAGTACGCTATTCAGCTCTGAATATGTTTATTAGTTTTAATTCTGCTAGAAGCTGGCACGACTTGTGTTGACGTTGTTTGTGTAATAATCGCATAGTCATTAGCTAATATTCAAAATATTTTTTTGAAATTTCAGAGCAATGTTTGAAATCATGTTACATGCCATTCACATGCTTGAATTCATTTGTTTTTGCACTAAAATTACACGCAGTGCCACAAAAGAGCAAAACGTATGTGTCTTGATTCGAGATGTTTAACAGTTTAAGTACTTTTTAACTTGACGTGGCATCTAAAACACGAACAAGCCATCAAAGACGTCAATCTAGCACACGTTTACATTGAAATAATTTATAAAACAGCGCGGACAGACACATAAACGCGCTCAATGTGAACGGCCCCTCAGTGAAAAGGTGGGTGCACACTGTACGATTTATAATAGTCCTTTAAGATTGTTGCTTGTCAGACTGTACGATATGAACGCATTGATATCGCCATGGCACACTGTGCAACATTATGTCAGACTGCACGATACACATCGTAGTCAACTGTGGTTCCAATCGTCCCGATCAGTGAACGTGACACACGTTACGGGAGTGTTGCGGAATAGAAACAAAACGGCGAAATTTGCCCACCACTGAGGAGCATTTTTTTTCTCTCTGAAAGTTAGGACATCAGCATTTCCATTGCTCTAATACAACTCAATCACGAGCATAGGCTAACATTTACAAGAAAGATGGATTTAGACAAATAGGCCTATTATAAGACAGCCTGATCACAAATACAGAAAAGTACAGATGTTGAGAATGAACGTGAGTGTGGGAGGTAGCCTACAGTAATAATGAGCTACCGTAAGCAAATATTCATTGTGGAAATAAAAAGACTTGTGGCCCGAAAAATTACAAACTTCACCGTTCACATTGGAGAAAACAAAAAATGTGGGTTATAGTACGTCTTTCTCTTTTAGATTAGTAACCTATCGAAAACACAGATTGTTCAATCTTTCTATTTTATATTATTTATTTATTTATAAATAAAATAAGTGTGATGTGAATCTAAACTAAAGAAGTTTACAGATGTTTAATGTAAATTTATTAAAAGTAAAATAGTAATTAAAATAATGTTGTAAAGAAAATGCATGATAAATGTAAAGAAAAAAATGAGAAAATGCAATCATTTATTTATTTTCGTTTTGAAGCCTAAGCTCTGTATTTATTTAATTCAGAGAATAATGCTTTCATATTGCTGACGTGTTACACTTTTCTCCAAGTATTTTCTGTTTATTTATTTATTAAAACTTTTTATATAAAATGAAAAGAAGAAAAAACATTTTTGACATTTAATAATATATTTACTAAATGTTCATCCAGGCTGAACGGCCCCTCAGTGTAAGACTTGAACTCAAGGCAAGTGAGCTTTATTGTCATTCCGCTATATGTAGAGACATACAAGGGAACGAAATGTCGTGCCTCACAGGACCACGGTGCTACATGTATAAACATATTACACATAGACATATCTAACTAATATACTTTATATATACTTTACATTGCCTATACTGTGTTATTTGCTACTGCACATCTTTACCCTGTTTGCTGAGAATGACACAAAATTATGACACACTTATTATTTAGGGTACATGAATATTAATGCATCTCATAAGCTTCGAAGTGGAAAAAAAGAATTAAATGAGCGAATTGTTGAATGACACCGGAACTATTTTTTCTTCCGCTCATCTTGAAGCGCAGAAATTAATTTAATGTTAATTTAATTTAAAGCCAGTTTATGGATAAATAAAAATGGTAAATAATTTCATTGCAATATAATCTTTAGATCTACATATTTTTTTTCAATAAATAATTATATGAAATTATAGCAAAAATGTTAAATTAATCAGTTAGCAAAAATGTTTAAATTACAATAAAAAATTAATATAGATAGATAGATTCTCTGAATAGTGATTCATGAGACTGACACCACATTTAGACAACATTATGCCAAGACATCGAAGATGCTAAATTGCAAACAGATTTTTAAATATAGAACGGTGTTGCCATGGTGACTCACGAAATGAATGGCAAAAATAGGCAAACAGGAAGCGTCTCATATCTTCTGCGTGCATTGTGTGATTTAGATTTAAATTGATTTGTATGTTTTTTTTCTTGGGGGCTAATCATATGGACGTGGCTATTGTGGGTCACGGTCATAGTGCCACCAACTGGCAGCAGGAAGTGTGGCACTTACAACAGACTTTGAAAAGGTTCTCTTACATTTTCCCCAATTGTTTAAATTGTTTAAAAACTGCTGATGGAAACATTTTTGAAGTTGTAGTCAAACTGGAATGGTGGCATATATCTATTACTCATGGTATGATTAGGGTCCAAGTTTACATTAATGCTGAGTTGTTGATTGTGTCCATCATGCATTGTTTTCCGAAAGTCACCTAGTGGAAATGGACCTATGGTGCTTGGGCCCATCATCGCTGCTTGCAGCTATATTTAGGGCACAAGCACTGAAAGTGCGGAGGCCCTATTGTTCTTCTAAGGATTATTATTATTATTATTATTATTATTATTATTATTATTATTCTTTTCAAGGTTTTCAGTGCTTTTGAAACATGCATGAAACATGCATGAAAACTCTTGAAAGTTTGCACAAACATCAGAGTCGCTGGCCATTAGGGCGTGACAGAGTTACAGTTGGAGGGGTGTGGGCGGGGATCTGTGGCACCACCTATAACATGGGCATGTTTGGGGGGCTATGTAGCACATCCCTTTTGAGGTATTTTTAAAAAATTTGACAATTTTTTTTTCAGATTTAAAATTCTGAAGGGATTCTTGATATCTTAAATACTGTTGCCATGGCAATGCATTAAATGTCATCATTCCTTTTGTGCATATTCACATGTTTTGAGGTATTTGGCATGCTTGCGTTTTAAAGTTTATGGTTAATAAAAATATGTCTTAAATTTTATATAAATAAAATATAATAAAAATATCAACTGAAATGTAAAAATACTAGAAAATCCAGGCTGTCTAACCCAGTGTGTTATTGCCACCCTGAGTGGCAATTACAAGAAATGTCCAATAGAGGGCAGCCAAGCTCCATGAATGATAGAGGTGGGGGAAAAAATCGTTTCAGCGATGCATCGCGATTCACACTCAAACGGTTCTGAATCGATTCTCAAAAGAATCAGAATCGATTCTGAGTTCAGTTTAAATCACGGCAGAGCACTGGTGCGTGCCCCAAAGACAGAAGTAGAAAAAAAAGTGCATACACTAAAGTCAAGTGCTCAAACACGACTGTTTGAAGACCAGCTGTATCAAACACATGACCATTTGTACCCGAATGAAACTACGATCCCGAAATTCTTTCACAAACCCACGCACATATCAACGGGAGAGATTAATCGTGATAATAAGCCAACAAACAACATGAAAGACTAGCTAACCCTAACCCTAACCCATTATTGCACTGATTTGCACACAACGGGGAAAACACAGAAGAAAATTATGACATAATGAAGCAGCAGTTTGGGAGATGTTGGTGATGTTTTCACTTAATTCTTTTTTTCTTTTCTTTTTTCCCCCGTTGCCTTTTATCTACTCTTTCGTTCCACATTTCATTGGCTTTTGTTATATTGCCGGTCATTGCCGGTCACTCGCTTGTCAGGACAGTGCGTACACCTGATGATAAAGGTTTGAAATCCATCAAAGCTTTTGCGACAGGGTCATGCGATCTTCTACTCGTGGAGCAAACAGATAGAACAGTGCATACGAGACGCTTGATACATTTCTGAAGCAACAACTGCACTGTTTAAACCACTTTACTATCACCTGTGCTGGAGAGGAGAGGAGAAGCTGACAGCTGCATTCTCATAGAAGCAGATATATCTCTCATCCTGGACCAGCAACTTCCAGTTGTGGTTAAAAATTAAAATGAATAGCATGGCATAGATTAATTTTAAATAATAATTACATACTATTAAATGATTTACAATGCTTAAACTAAAATAAAAAAATTATATAATCAGTTAAAGTAATAGTATTCAGTGTGTTTTGATGGAGAACGTCATGGTTACTGGTGTAACCTCCGTTCCCTGATGGAGGGAACGAGATGTTGGTGTCGATGTAGTGACACTAGGGGTCACTCTTGGGAGCCCGAGACACCTCTGGTCTTTGATAAAAGGCCAATGAAAATTGGCGAGTGGTATTTGCATGCCACTCCCCCGAACATACGGGTATAAAAGGAGCTGGTATGCAACCACTCATTCAGGTTTTACGCTGAGGAGCCGATATAAGTTCCGGCCATTTCAGCGGGTAGTTCAGCGTTGTGGCAGGAGGGACCAACGTCTCGTTCCCTCCATCAGGGAATGGAGGTTACACCAGTAACCATGACGTTCCCTATCTGTCACTCACTCGACGTTGGTGTCGATGTAGTGACACTAGGGGTCCCTATACAAAACGCCACAAGGCTGAACTGTGTTACGTGAACTGGCGGTGTGTGGTGGGCAGACTTGCTGTGTGCCTCATAGCCAGCACACCAGGTCGACACGTAACCTCCCCCAACACAGTTATGAGTGTCGAACGGCCCTTTTTGGGGACAAGTCGACTACCCAGAGATAGAGACAGGCTTAACCCAGTCGTGGCCTCTTTCCCCTTCTCTTTTTCCACTCCCTAAAAAAGAAGGGGGATTATCCGACTGGGCCACCAGGTCTAGTCGGGGGGTGTCCCTCCCAAGGGGAGGACACTGTGGAGACCACACCTCGCCCCAAGAGAGGGGGGGATATTTAAGTGGAAGAATACATCACATGGTCTTTCCAACCATGTGGAGAGCCTTCAAGGTAGATCCTACCCAATGGGGGAGGAGTTACTACAACATGGAGACTGAGGGGCTCTGCCCAAGGAAGACGCAGTTTGCCAGTAGGGAAACGAACTAGCGGAAGATATAGATCGCATGGGGTTAGCCTTACAGGGAACCGCCACATGCGGAGCACCTACCCCAGAACCGGGCTCTTAGTTAGCACGTGTACTGGGCCGGCAGCGAGTCTCTCCGAAAACTCGACTGCCACAGGGCTCGGAGGAAGTCAACCAGGGAACAACTTTTGTGAACACTACTGGGAATTAACAGCGCACGTCTTCAGCTCAAAAGGAGGTGGAAGGCGCTATGTACAAGCGATACACCCGGCCGGCTATCCCGGGCTTATCCGCTTGTGTTGCGTGCCACTACCTGGGACGAAACCGGTTCCACCCGGAGGTTGTAGAACCTTGCAAAGGTGTTGGGTGTTGCCCAGCCCACTGCTCTGCAATGTCTGTTAGAGAAGCACCTCTGGCCAGGGCCCAAGAAGCCGCTACACCACGGGTAGAACGGGCTCGTAGCCCTACCGGGGGCGGCATGTTTTGGGCGAGACATGCCATAGTTATGGCGTCAATGAGCCAGTGGGTGATCCTCTGCTTGGAGACAGCGCTTCCTTTCCGCTGTGCACCAAAGCAGACAAAGAGCTGCTCAGAGATTCTAAAGCTCTGCGTGCGATCCAAATAGATGCGTAAAGCGCGCACCGGACACAGCAACGACAGGGCTAGGTCTGCCTCCTCCTGGGGCAGCGCTTGCAGGTTCACCACCTGGTCCCTAAAAGGAGTGGTGGGAACCTTGGGCACATAGCCCGGTCGGGGGTCTCAGGATCACGTGAGAATAGCCCAGACCGAACTCCAGGCACGTTTCGCTGACAGAGAACACTTGCAGGTCACCTACCCTCTTGATGGAAGTGAGCGCAGTCAGGAGGGCAGTCTTCAAGGAGAGTGCCTTAAGCCCGGCTGACTGCAAAACTCAAAGGGGGCTCTCTGTAGACCCTGAAAAACTACAGAGGTCCGATGAGGGAACAAGGCGTGGCCTGGAGGGATTCAGCCTCCTGGCGCCTCTTAGGAACCTGATGATCAGATCATGCTTCCCTAAGGACTTACCGTCGACTGCGTCATGGTGTGCTGCTATGGCAGCAACGTACACCTTCAAGGTGGAAGGGGACAGCCTCCCTTCCAACCTCTCTTGCAGGAAGGAAAGCACTGATCTGACTGCGCACCTCTGGGGGTCTTCCTGATGGGAAGAACACCACTTAGTGAACAGACACCACTTAAAGGCATACAGGCGCCTCGTAGAGGAAGCCCTAGCCTGAGTGAATGTGTCTACCACCGCAGGTGGGAGACAGCTTAGGTCTTCCGAGTCCCGTCCAGGGGCCAGACATGGAGATTCCAGAGGTCTGGGCGCGGGTGCCGGATGGTGCCCCTTCCCTGAGAAAGAAGGGCCTTCCTCAGGGGAATTTGCCCGGGGGGAGCTGTCACGAGGAGCGTGAGGTCTGAGCACCACGTCTGGGCGGGCCAGTAGGGTGCTTACCAGGACGACCTTCTCCTCGTTCTCCCTGACCTTGCACAGGGTCTGTGCGAGCAGGCTCACTGGGGAAAAGGCATATTTGCGAATGCCAGGGGACCAGCTGTGTGCCAGCGCGTCTATGCCGAGGAAGGCCTCGGTGAGGGCGTACCAGAGCGGGCAGTGGGAGGATTCTTGGGAGGCGAACAGGTGCACCTGTGCCTGACTGAATCGACTCCAAATCAGCTGGACCACCTGAAGGTGGAGTCTCCACTCTCCCTTGAGGGTAACCTGTTGTTACGGCGCGTCCGCCGAAGTGTTGAGGTTGCCCGGGATGTGAGTGGCTTGCAGCGACTTGGTGCTGCTAACTCCGTTGGAGGAGACGGTGGGCGAGTTATGACATACAGCGGGAGCGCAGACCGCCTTGGCGGTTGACATATGCTACCGCTGCCGTGCTGTCTGTCCGAACTAGCACGTGCTTGCCCTGGATCAACGGCCGGAACCTCCGCAGGGCGAGCAGAATTGCCAGTAACTTGAGGCAGTTGATGTGCCAACGCAGCTGCGGACCCGTCTAGAGGCCGGCGGCTGCGTGCCCATTGCCAACAGCGCCCCAGCCCATTTTGGAGGCGTCTGTCGTGACCACGACGCGCCTGGAGACCAGTTCTAGCAGAACACCTGCTCGTGGAAACGAGAGGTCGGTCCAAGGGCTGAAAAGACGGTGACAGACCGACGTAATGGCCACGTGGTGTGTCCCGTGGCGCCATGCCCGTCTCGGGACTCGAGTCTGGAGCCAGTGCTGAAGCGGCCTCATATGCATCAACCCGAGCGGGGTGGCCACCGCCGAGGACGCCATATGCCCCAGGAGCCTCTGAAAATGTTTCAGTGGAACCGCTGTTTTCTGTTTGAATGCCTTCAAACAGGCCAGCACCGACTGGGCGCGCTCATTCGTAAGGTGCGCCGTCAAGGAGACTGAGTCCAACTCCAAACCGAGAAAAGAGATGCTCTGAACCGGGAGGAGCTTGCTCTTTTCCCAGCTGACCCGAAGCCCTAGTCGGCTGAGGTGTGAGAGCACCAGGTCCCTGTGTGCGCATAACCCGTCTCGAGAGTGAGCTAGGATTAGCCAGTCGTCGAGATAGTTGAGAATGCGAATGCCCACCTCCCTTAACGGGGCAAGGGCAGCCTCTGCGATCTTCGTAAAGATGCGAGGAGACAGGGACAGGCCGAAAGGGAGGACTTGTACCGATACGCCTGACCCTCGAACGCAAACCGCAGGAAGGGTCTGTGTCGAGGAAGGATCGAGACGTGAAAGTACGCATCCTTCGGGTCTACCGCCGCGAACCAATCTTGATGCCGGACGCTCGCTAGAATGCGTCTTTGCGTCAGCATCTTGAACGGGAGTCTGTGTAAGGCCCGGTTCAGTACTCGCAGGTCCAAGATTGGCCGCAACCCACCGCCTTTTTTTGGTACTGTACCGGCGGGTGGGGCCTCGCGGCGGGGCGGAGCTTGAGGTGCCACACCACATCGTGGCCGTGCTGAGTCCGAGGACATCGAAGCACTTACCTGGCTCCTTGTGACCACCCCCGGAACAGCCTGGGACAGGGGAGGAAGAGGCCTGTCCTCATGACCCGTGGAGACTGTCACATCGGGGGCGGATTTGTGCCACAGCTGGGCGCTCAGGGCGGGAGACTGCCGCTGGAGCGCCAACCTGCCAAATGGAGTGGTGGACGGTGGTCGTGATGCCAGCCGTACACACCGAATATGTGACCCAGGGAACAAGGAAACCACTCTTGCGGAGCTCTTGAGTACTGCAGCCACTTGGGCATGCAGCGCAATTAAATGCAAAAGGTAACAAAAAGAAGATCTGCTTACCAGCTCCAGAGCAGCGGGTTTCGTTGTCCCTGGGTCACCCGTCTCAGGGGCGCTTCGAAGACCTCCGTGGGTTCTTCGGTGCCGGCTGTGAGACGGGTGGCGTCGGCTTCCTGCGGTGGGCTCCACGCGGGGGCCGGGCCGGAGGGGCGGGCTGCGGCGGAGCCGGTGCAGTCACCGCAGGGGGACGCCCTCGGCGATGAGTAGATGGGGTGCGGGATCTTGAGCCACGCCGGGGCAGGACAAGCCGGCTAGCATCCATCTACTGCTCTACCATCGAGAACTGCTGGGCAAAGTCCTCGACGGTGTCGCCGAATAGGCCCGCCTGGAAAATGGGGGCAGCAAGGAATCGTGTCCTGTCGGCCTCACCCATCTTGACCAGGTTGAGCCAAAGGTGGCGCTCCTGGACCACTAGTGTGGCCATCGTCCGCCCGGGAGACCGCGCCGTGACCTCCGTCGCTCGGAGAGCGAGGTCGGTCGCCGAGCGCAGTTCCTGCATCAATCCCGGGGCGGAACTACCCTCGTGCAGTTCCTTTAGCGCCTTGGCGGACTTGCAGGAGAGCCATGGCGTGCAGGGCGGAGGCGGCTTGTCCAGCAGCGCCATAGGCTTTGACCGTCAGAGACGACGTAAACCTACAGGCCTTGGACGGGGGCTTTGGGCACCCGCGCCAGGTGGCAGCGCTCTGCGGGCATAGGTGCACCGCGAGCGCCTTTATCCACCGGGGGATTGCCGAATAACCCTTGGCCGCCCCACCATCGAGGGTAGTGAGAGCGGGGAAGCTGAAAAGATCGGGACCGGGCAGTAAAAGGTGCCTCCCGCGACCTTGTCAGCTCTTCGAGCCCAGGAACCAATCACAGAGCCGCGAGGGTTCAGGGAAGAGCGGTGAAATCCACTCTAACCGACGCTCGCGGCTGTCCGGGAAAGCATGTCGTCATCTCCGCGTCAGCCTGTGACTGGGCGATCGACCCCGAAGGGAGGAGCTCAGCCGAGGCTTCCGACTGGACGAGCCCGCTCTCCGATGCTGCGCTCGAGAGCTCATCACTTTCGCGGGCTCCGAATAAGAGGTCGAACTCGCCGTGAGACGAGCCGGCGGACTCACCCGGAAGCCCGATCGGGGCAGACGAGCGTGCTGGGGAATGGGAGGTCCGCGGGGGGATACCCGGCGGAGGCGGTCCCATTGGGGTCCCCAAATCGCCCCCAGTGCTAGCCGCGCTGGCCTCAAACCCGTGGGTAAAAGGACCGAGGCGGGAGCCTCTGGGGTGGCTCTCTTCCTTACGAAGGCGAGCCGCGACCGCAACGTTGCCATGGACACATTCTCGCAATGAGAATGTGACCATCCACGAACGCTGTCTCCGCGTGAGCAGTGCCCAGACATGAAAGACAGTGATCGCGACCGTTAGAAGGCGAGAGATAACGAGCACAACCAGGAATAACACACAATCGGAAAAGCATCTTTAAAAAGACGCGTCTTTAAAAAGACGTTCCGTGTGTGCGCTCTTTTAGAGAAATATATACTCTTTTAGAGAGGAAAAATGCTCTTTCAGAAAATATACTCTCTAGTTTTTCTGCCGAAGCGCCCAGGGGCATTCTCTGCAGTGCACCAGTGCAGAGGAGGGAGAAGACACTGAAATGCTCCGTCAGATCCAGCAGGTGAATGAACAGTAGTATTCAGCTCAATGAGCATGACCGTTCGGCTCCGAAGAGAAAATCTGAATGAGTGGTTGCATACCAGCTCCTTTTATACCCGTATGTTCGGAGGAGTGGCATGCAAATACCACTCGCCAATTTTCATTGGCCTTTTATCAAAGACCAGAGGTGTCTCGGGCTCCCAAGAGTGACCCCTAGTGTCACTACATCGACACCAACGTCGAGTGAGTGACAGATAGGGAACCAATATTTTTTTTCTTGTGATTTTAAGAGATTTTTTATAAGGTTCTAAAGAAAGAAACTGAAAATTGCGATACTCTTTTAAACTACAGAACCATTTATTTAATCTTGTGGATGTTCCATGTTTTGTTCACAGCTCATACTGAATGTAACACACAATGTGTTTCCTTCCTATATAAACTGAGTGTTCCATGGATGTGTTGTGCCATGGTTGTTCCTACCGGTGCTGGAGCGAATTTTCCCACAATTTTTTTTATCTACACAGTGTTGATATGGAAACAAATTAAGTTTCGTCTTACCAGTGTGTGTGGAAACGTTTAAACCACATGTGTGACATTTTACCCAGCGTTAGTTTGTGCCCCGCGCTCCTGTAGGCTACGAATCTGAAAATGGCAATATATGCTGAACACTTGTATACTGAAAGTGTTCATAAATGTTTTTACTGATATAAAAATGTCAATTATTTACAGTAGATATATGCAATATACAGAATATTACAGTATGACAAATTACAATTTTCATATATGTATCATGTTTTTTAAACACTTGTGGAATTTAAATGTGTACATAAATGCTCAAATATATGAACTCTAATTGTATTTGTTTGTATATGGCCAGTGGCGATTTCTCAGGGCCAGCAAAGTCTTCTCTGCTGCATAACATGCCTAATAAATATTTTTTTCATCCTTTCATTCTGACTGACATTTTTCCACTCATAATTCATCTACAAACGAATAGCAAAAAATAAAAATGTATCCAATCAGAATTTATTCCTTGATGCTTACAAGCAAATGTGACAACTGTTTCACAAATCGCATGCCCGAAGCAACACGTGAGTTTGAGCTCCACCCCGTCAGGCCTTCAGAATTCCAGAAAATCCCTCTACACTGCAGTGAATAGGCGTCTAAAGTCAGATTGTCCGATTAATCAGCCAATCAGATTGTTTTAATTTTTCTTGTGGGTGTGGTCTTTAGGATATTTTGTAGTCCACTTGCCTTCTGGCTCACCTTGAGTGACACAATCACACTTTAAGTGATGTACATAATATTTAAAAGTGAAGAGTGTGAGATCTTGCTAACGAGTCGGCTGTCATCACTGCTGGTATTGTCGTTGAGAAAGAGATCCTTATGGATTTAAAAACACGAGATGTTCTGCATGATCATGTGATTGATTAATTAAACAGGAAAGGAGGACTGATTTTCACTTCAAGCAAATTGGTAAGTGCTTTTTGCATTGTTATAGCAACATCAGGAGTTTTCTACGTGTAAATTAGGCTGTTTGAGCATTCAGTGTCGGATCAAGTTTTGAAAAGTAACCGTGTATCCTGACGAAACAATTTACTGCACGGGCCACGGCTGTATTTGTACAACATCGAAGAACAATAGTTGGTTACCAGTTGGTAATCTTTGCTTTTAATGATTATTATATAGGTGGACATGCAGTAGTCTAACCTAATTTATGTCCTTATTTTCCCAACATAATTTAAAGGTGTAACACTTAAAGATGGGAAAGGAGGAAGCTGGGACCGGCTTGACAAACAAATAGACATTTTAATAACACTTTTCAGTGTCCAAAGAAACATAAACACGCACTGCTTTTCAGCCAGCTGCATCAAATCATAACGACATTCAGACACGCGGACAAGCTTCGTACATCTCTCTCCCATCTGCCGCTTAGTGATGGGTCGTTCATGAACGATTCATTCATTTTGAACTAATCTTTTTTGTGACTCAGAAGAACAAGTAGTCTCAGAGTGATTCATTCATTTTGTGTTGGCCGCTCCGTTCGTTTGTTACGTGAAAACCGCATAGGTGCTGTACAGGAAACAAAAATTATTAGTTCACCTCTCGAGTCTTCTGGTCCAAGTCGTTCGTTCTTTTGTCACATGACAGCCGTATACAGATTCCAGAGGTGAACTAATCTTTCTGTTTCTCATAATTTGTCCTTGGCTGCATTATAATTTTTTCCTTTTTGGGACTATAATCAATATGGCTAAATGACTTCTGTGCTCATTAAACTCTCCCTAAACCAACTTAACACCTAATGCATTGAATTACATTTGTTAATGTAATGCAATTTTACGGATATATAAAAATGGTAAATGACTTCATTACAATATAATCTTCAGATCTACATATTTTTTCAATAAATAATTATATTAAATTACACCAAAAATTAATCAGTTAACAATAAAACAAAAATAAACAATTAAAAATGAATCTATCTATATATATATATATATATATATATATATATATATATATGTGTGTGTGTGTGTGTGTGTGTGTGTGTGAGAGATATATATGGCAGACCTCTGCCTGTCTTATGGAGGGAGCGGGAGCCAGGTGAACAATCCACATAAGATTTTAATGCCATACTTTTCAGTGTACATCAAAACATAAACATGCTTTTCTGCACAATAAACAAACACATTCAACAACACTCAACAGCCTTGCTTTTCAGCAGTCACTGTGGCACAGTCACACACAGCCCATGCATCTGTCTCTCCCCGTCTGCTTCTGTCTTCTCTCCTTAAATACTCCCACTGCTCCTCCCTGGAACACGAGACCAACATACAAACAGGTGGAAATAGTTCCCCACTTATCTTTCCGGCCTCGCTCTGACCAGACACTGTTCGGCCATGCCCTGCTTGCAACAATATAGATAGATAGATAGATAGTAGAGGTGTAATGCTTCAAATTTCTCATGGTTCTGTTTGTATCACAGTTTTAGGGTCATTGTTTCGGTACGGTTCGGTATTTGTTATGTACAGAATTCTATTTGGTAACAGACACTTCCAAGAGATTTGCCCTCACTACAAATCACTATGGTTTTACAGCAGTAAATGGTATTTGTAGTAAAATCATAGTAACCACAAAAGTAACATAGTTACTGTTATGGTTACAATACTATAGTAAAATCAAGGTTACTATATGGAAATTACTGTTACTATTGTAAAACAATGATTTCTGCCAAGAAAACAATGGTGACAGCAGTCATTGTTACTTCAGTCATGTCTACTACAGTATTACTGAATAAAACCATGGTTAATTTTCGTTAGTGTCCTTAACTAACAAAAAATGCTCTAATTACTAACTCAACATTTAACTTAATACCTGCATTTATGCATCAACCTAGTGCATTGCAAATTCAACTCAACATATATTCAGAAGTTGTACATCACTATAGAATGAATAACCGTGCTGTAAAAATGTATGCTAGAAGAGTTGTCGTGTAATGCAACATGAGTTTTTTAATCATTCGTGGAAATCCCACATCTTCATCAACGGAGTAAGGGCGACATAACTTTGGCAATGAACATCCCGAGCACTTTAGTTTTTGTTTCATGTCTGTCTGAACTAGCAGCGAGTGCCTGTTTAAAGATGGAAGGGATTGTGTCTGTGTGAAGTTTCGGGCTCACCTGTGGCTCTGTGCGCACTGCGCGCTATATATTCCCAGGTGATGACACCGCTAATAAATAATCAAACATCGATGTATTACCAGTAGACGGCACTTGCGTCAAGCAATGTCTGCAAACAGTGCCTGTTTTGTAAAGGTTTTTTGACCATCGCTGTTTTGATTGACCGCAAAATGAAAAAGTTCCCAGACAGGAGACATGAATGACGCAGGGGCTTCTATCTTGTGGCTTGTTTTCTCAGCTTGCCATTTTCAACTTCATACTAATGCATGAAGAACTGTGAATCATCAGCTGATTAAACATACAGTTAATAGGACAACTTCTCCCTGTAGAAAGTTAACCCACATGAAACACAGGCGAAGTTTGTCCATCTACAGAGCCATACAGGTGCATTAGCGGAGGTTACAACTGCGCATGTCTATTTGGCGCTTTATTTTCTTTGCCAAAGTGTATGATCCAGATGCGTTATTAAACTAGAGATGAACCACGGTGTAAATGCTTACCAAACTGTGGGTGGTGAACCATGCGGTTTGTTTTTTTACCGAGAACCGTTACACTCTTGATAGATAGATAGATTCACATTTATATTATTTATAAATGTATTTTAACAAATAGCATCAAACATATTTACATACATATAAGCTTATCCTGTATAATAAACTTCCGTTAAAAACAATTGGCATAATGTTAGTGAACATTTCAGGTGAATAAAGCTTCTAAATCACAGATTCAAAAATATTAACAGAATTTAAATTAGAAGGTAATAATGTTACTTAACCATTCTGATGTGGTTGTTGCATTTTCATCAGTGGACCCTCACAATGAAATGCATGCTGTTTTTTCTTTAATCATTGGATTGGATCATAAGCAGAGAACATGAAACCTAAGTACTGTCGCTCACGTCGCATGTTTTAAAAATGCATTCTTAACATTTTTAAATGTTTTCACTGTAATGTTCTAATTGCAAAATAGGTTTCAAAATGAAAGTTGAGTTTTTAAGCTTTAATTTGATACCAAGTTTGTGAACATTGATGGAGTTTTTGATATAAACAAAGCATTTATTTTATAGCCACATTCAAATGGTCCACCTGTTGACCAGTGACAGTTAACAGGTTTAAAATGGGTGTGTAAGACGGCCTCTGTAGCACCCCAGTTTTCACCTACAGTCACCAAAATTAGTACATATATAGTTCTCATCAAGCTAGACAACTTTCAGAATTATAATTATTTGATCCGCCCAACAGGAAGTCATCCATTTTGGATTTTTTGAATATTGCATTCTCTAAACTTTTAAATACTCCTCCTAGGAGATTCATGAGACTGTCACCACATTTAGACAACATTATGCCAAGATATTGAAGATGCTAAATTGCGAACAGATTTTGAAATATCAAACAGTGTTGCCATAGCGAGGCATTAAATTAATGGCAAAAAATGGGAAACAGTAGTGTCTCACATCTTCTGTGTGCAGTGTGTGATTTAGATCAAAACTGAGACACATGTTGGGGGCTAATCACATGGCTTTGACTATTTTGGGTTACGGACATAGCACCACCACTGGGCAGCAGGAAGCGTGGCTCTTAATAGAGACTTTAAAATAGTTCTCTTATATTTATCCAAGTTGCTTCAAAATTGTGTAGAATAATGACAAATGCCTAATGCATGTGTCCACCTTGCATTGTTTTCCGAAAGCCAACGGGTGGAAATGGACCCATGGTGCTTGGGCCCATCATCGCTGCTTGCACGAAAATTAGTGCTAAAGAAACATCATCTGACACTCGAAAAGAAGCTGTAGGACAAAGGTGTGCAATTTTGAATTATTTTCAATTCGTTGCATGTTGCGCCGTTTTATTTACTGTAGGTGAACAAACCGCAAACGAGCAGCGCAACAAAACTAAAATGACCCCGACCATGATAATTAAGGTACAGACAGGTCTAAATGACTGATTTACTGTGTTGTTTAAAAATCTATATTTATTATGAAAGCATTTGTGAGTGCAGAACTCTGTGTCAGTAAGCTCATGCTGAACTGCAGGGCTCAAACAGTGAGTGACAGTTTCAGACATTATAAGTCTGAATATTGTTGCGTTGCTCTATTTTTGTGTTCAATTTATTAAAAAAGAATAACAGTTGTATTTATGTATTAAACAGCTATAAAGTGGTTTGTTTTGAAGTCAGCTTGTTTTGGACATAGAAAAAGTCTTGAACGTCATATTTCACAGACCATCGCCATTGTTATCGTATCTGCTCAAATAAATACCTATCTGACCCACAATTGCTGTTGGTAGATTGAAATTTTAATGAATCACACAAACTCGCAAACCGGCTGATCTTACCTTCCAAAGTGCAACCACTGTAACAGATTTGAGGCCAAATATGATTTAACGATGATCTTATGTGTACAAGATCACAATACATGATTTTAAATGCAGTAAATAACTTCAATCTAAATCGGCTGTTCAGTTTGACAACTGAATGTCAAATATGATTTACTTTATGTGGGCCAATAATTTAAGCAGTAAAGACACATATTGCATATCTGACGGTAGTTTTAGATTTTTATGCCACATTTTTCAGGCTTTGGAAGTGTGTTAAATGTGTGAGGATGTGTATACATCAATCTGTTACATGACACACAGGCATAATGACTGAAATTAAAACTGGTTTTGTCAATAGTTAAAAAAGAACCTACATACATTTCTTCACTTTAAACCATAGATATACTTTTATAATAACCTTTAGTAACATTAACAAACATTATTAGAGTATGCAATGCTTAACTGCAGCGCAGCCCATAACCTGCTGTTCTGAAGAACCCAGAAGCGGTTGCCTGCTTAGTGATGTCACAGTAATTTCATCAAATAATCGTCATTAATAATCGCGATTACAATATCAAGGGCAATAATTGACAATTATGAGTTTTGTCATAATCGTGCTACTAGAAGGGATCCCTCTTTCTTACGGTATGTAGGCTATATGAAGTAGGTGTAACTACGTTCTTCAGTTGACTATATTTCTCATTTCATGTGTTAAACATCTCCAGTTCTTGAGTTGGAGTTTCTGTTTAATCTGATCTGTGTGTTTTGATTGCCGATCCGGCGATGGAATGTGTTATTTTGAATTTATAATAAATGTTTGTTTTGGCTGTTATCAATGTCGTTTTGTGTCAGCAGATTTTTCTGCAGCTTGCGCTCTTTTCCAGGAAATAGAAAAGCAAAATATGTCCCTCACTGTGAGTGCCTTCTCGGCCATATTGTTTGTGTGTATGTACAGCATGTGTTTTGTCTTTATCTCTCTCTCTCTCTTAAACACTCTCAGGTGTGGGGTTAACCAGATGATCTGATTGTTAAAAGAGAGCAGCGGCACGCAGTGTGTTTCCTTCCTGGGTTGTGCGATGGGTGTTCATGAGCTGTGCCATCTTGGTCACCGGTGCTCTTGCGCAAATTCCCGCTGTTGTGTGGAAACGTTTAAACCACGTGTGTGACAACTAACCCCGCATTTGAGTTTGAGCTCTGTTCCAGTCGAATCCCATAGAAAAATGTAAACAAATGTGTCCCCACTCAATATATACATCAACTGAGGTGCACATGCAATCTTTTTTAATTAAAACATATAGTTTTATATGGACGGATTATAACCTTTAACCTCTTATGCAAAGGGCAAATTAATTACCACTAGACCACTCAGTCAATCTTTTTATCAGCGCTGATTTATGTACTTCTCCACTGACGTACAATATCTCTTGACCGACAATAGTACACACAGAGATGAAGTTTTCAAATGTATTATGTTATTATGGGAATCCCATCTCTTTATGTTTGACAGCGGCAAAACAAATGCTTAAAGTCTGAAGCAGCCACAGCATTTCCAAATATACAGCAGCTGTTTGTATAATCTACATATTAACGGTGTAACCTTCTAAACATTCATGCCTGTGTGCTGAGAATGAGACACAAAACCCGCATTTATACAAAGAATCCCTAACATTCACTTAAAATCCCCATTAGTTGTGTAATGAAATCTGATTAGAATTTGAAGTGTTATTAATACAATAGGAGAGAGCGGAGCACAAACTAACACTTTTGTGTTTTCTTACGTTTGTGTAAATATACTTGGGGTTCGATGTATTTTTTTTTTGTTCACATTAATTTCATACGTGTCTATTACACATATGGGGTCTTGTTTCATGAATACAGTGTGTACTTTTTTTGCAATCTACCTCGAAAAAAAGAAAGTGAAACAGGAGAGGGCACATTGTAACAAGACCATATAACAGCTTAAAACCCCCCTCTAACAACTGTATCTGATCTAATTAAAAAGCCTAGAAGATAAACTAAATTTTCATGTCAATAAAAGCCATTAAGCCAACTTTATAATAATTGACACTTGACAATAAATACACAGCAAAGCCACAGCATTGACCGAAATAATGCATGGATTGATGACAAAACACACACACACGCATTAAGGGAAATTATGTAAATACATATCTGACTGCATAGAATTGCATAACGTTTTTTGGAATTGGGGCACATTGTAACGCAGCTGTAACCCATTACATTGTAACCCATCGGCGCAACTGGGATTTAAACCTGGCTGGTCACTTCTGCTGGCTATCTGAGAATTAAAAGACTATGTAAAATGCTATCTAAAAGAATGGAGATTAAAATGATACCAAGTTTGCCTTATTTTAAATAAACAGTAAAAACAGAGATGAAAATTGACCCATGCGAACTTTTACTTTTGCTACCTTAAAATTAACTTTTGGCAATATCTTCCAACTTTTTTTTATTTTTCAGCAATTTTTTTATCTGCACAGTGTTGACATAGCAACAAGTAAACAAATGAAGTTTCGTCTCACCAGCGTGTGTGGAAAAGTTTAAACCACGTGTGTGACAACTAACCCAGCGTTAGTTTGTGCCCCGCGCTCCTCTAGGCTACGAATTTGAAAATGGCAATATATGCTGAACACTTGTATGCTGAAAGTGTTCATAAATGTTTTTACTGATATAAAAATGTCAATTATATACAGTAGATATATGCAATATACAGAATATGATAATATGACAAAAATGACAATTTTCATATATGTATCATGTTTTTTAAACACTTGTGGAATTTAAATGTGTACATAAATGCTCAAATATATGAACTCTAATTGTATTTGTTCACAGTGGCGATTTCTCAGGGCCAGCAAAGCCTTCTCTGCTGGCATAACATGCCTAATAACCCCCTAACCCTAAAGACAATGTAATAATGGCAACAGGCCTAATTACTGAATCCTCATTTGTGTTTTTAATTTAGATTTATTGTATGTCTTTTTTAAACTTAGATAAGTTTTATTGCATTCTTTAAGGCAGAAAATTATAATACAAAAATAATTAAAGATCTTTCGATGCCCACAGCTTTCACTTAAATGTATGCTATTTTTGTGGGGTTTATTTATTTATTTATTTGTTTTGCTAACTGCATATTTAGTTATTATGCACTAAAATATTTACATGTAATTGCATTTAAAATGTAATTAGCACAATTACAGAGGTATATAATGATGATTTGTGAGTTTTCTCTGCAAGACAACCCCACAATAATGCAGCAAATTGCATTGCAAAATCTGAGTAAAGCAGCAGCAAATTCAGCCATTTTGTAATCCCAGCTAGCCAAATTACAAGCCACTTCCTAACTACACTGTAATTTGATGACCAAACTTTAGTTGTGGCAATGTAATGGATTACATTGCGACAACCAGAAAAGTTAAATTCCTGTATTCGTTGGCACAACGTAACTTTGGAATGGTGCCAGTCCGTCACGACGACGTTTTGGCAAGGTTGTGGATCAGTTGTGTCACGGGGGCGACAAAGGACCCAAAAGCAGAGATGACAGTTCGATGGTTTTATTAACAAAGTTCTCGATGTCAAGATAAGGCGCACCTGGCGCCGGCTGCAGAAGGCTGAAATCCAGCGAGCCGCAATGGGCTAGTGAAGGGTGTGTTTGTATGATAAGTGTGCTTTGTGGAAGTCAGGAACAATCTGAAATGAGACAGCTGAAGCTGGTGTGGTGCGAAGCAAAGCCCAGATGATATATTCCCCGAGACGTGGGTACAGACTGAGGAATCCTCTTCCACATGAACTGGGCACAGAACTGGCGAGGGCGACAGCAAACAGGAAGGTAACCGCACCTCTACAAAGGGGCAACCAACAGACACACGAGTACGCTCCAACTACACAAGAAAGCACAGTAAACATGACAGTTAACAATAAACGGGCAAATAATGAGGTGATACACAAGGAATAATTAGGGAGTGCAATCAGAGTGAAGCAGATGGTAATGGGCAAGTAAATCATTGCTGTGATCAGCATCTCCCCGAGATCGATCACCGTTTCCATGGAAACGCTGATCGCGTGCCGGCTCCACGTCTGAGACACGAGGGAGAGAGAAAAACAAACTACAGTATGAGCCGGCACAAATGCCGGAACCGTGACAAATAATTTTGTTGGTAACCAGTTGGTATTTTATGCTTTGAGTAATTATTCTTTTGGCGAACATGCAATATCCTAACCTAATTTATGTCCTCATTTGCCCAACATTAATTTAGAGGCAATTTAAACAGTTGTGCGTATGAATAACAAATGCAGACTCAAAGTTAATGTACTTCATTTATTTTGACAGTGAACAGAGAAAAATGCAACAGTAAAATAATATGAAAACTATTGCTACAGAATTACAATGAAATTTCAAACCTAAATGACTTCTGTGCTCATATTAAAATCTACTTAGACTATCTTAACATCTAATGCTTTGAATTACATATGTTAATTTAATTTAAAGCCATTTAAGGATAAATAAAAATGTAAATGAAATTATTACAATATAATCTTTAGATCTACATATTTTTTTCAATAAATAATTATTATATTAAATTATAGCAAAAATGTAAAATTAATCAGTTAGCAAAAAAAAATCACAATTACAAATATAAAAATAGATAGATAGATAGATAGATTCTCTGAATAGAGATTTTTAAATATCGAATGTTGTCATGGCGATTCACTAAATTAATGGCAAATATAAGGAAAAAGTGTCTCGTATCTTCTGCATGCATTGTGTGATTTAGATCTAAATAGAGTTGTATGTTTTTTCTTGGGGGTTAATCACATGGATGTGACTATTTTGGGTCACGGTCACCAACTGGCAGCAGGAAGTGTGGCACTTACAACAGACTTTGAAATAATCCACTTTTACCCAAATTGCTTCAAAATTGTTTAGACACTACTAATGAAAAATTTTGAAGGGATGCTTGACAGCTTTAATAGTGTTGTCATGGCAGTGGATTAAATTACATGAAGTTGTAGTCAAACTGGAATGGTGGCATATATCTATTACACATTGTATGTTTAGGGTCCAAGTTTACATTAATGTTGAGTTGTTGCTGTGTCCATCATGCTTTGTTTTCCGAAAGCCACAGAGTGGAAATGAACCCATGGTGCTTGGGCCCATCATCGCTGCTTGCAGCTATATTTAGTGCCCGAGCACTGAGGTGCAAGGACCCTATTGTACCTGCTCCGTTTATTAGGGCCCGAGCACCGATGGTGCGAGGACCCTATTGTACTTCTAGGCGTTTATTATTATTTTGTTTTTAGGTTTTTTTTGTTTTCCCAAATGAATAACATTTTTGAGGGCCTAATCATACTCGAAAACTCATGAAACTTTGCACATGCATCAGAAGTGGTGAAAATTTACATCTGATATGGGTTTCAGAATTAGGTGTGGCAAAATGGCTCAATAGCGCCACCTACAAACTTTCAACAATGTGCGCTTTATGCTATATTTCACCTACACATACAAAAATCGGTACACATGTGTAACATGCCAATACCTACAAAAAAGTCTCTTGGACCCATGCCCTATACTCAACAGGAAGTCAGCCATTTTGATTTTTCTCTTCAATTTTTGCTCAGTTTTTGCCATTTCCAGGCCTCGTACTTTAACGAACTCCTCCTAGAGATTTCATCAGATCTACTTCATATTTGGTTTTCTAATCTAAAGGCCTTGGCGATGCTAAATTGTGAAGCTTTTGAGTTTTCACTGCACAGCGTAGCCGTGACGGTCTGACAAAGTTCGATGTTTCGCCATGAAACAGGAAGTTGTTATAACTCATACATACAATGTCCAATCTGCCCCAAACTTCACATGTTTGATAATAGTCCTGGCCTGAATACATCTATGTGCCAATATTCGGTTATAGTCATAGTGCCACCTACTGGCAACAGCCAATTCCAGGTCTTGTATTATAACAAATTCCTCCCAGAGATTTAATCAGATCAACATCATATTTGGTCAGTCTTAATCTAAAGGCCTTGGTGATGTTATATTTTGAAGCTTTTGAGTTTTTGTTGAAGGGCGAATATTTTTGAAGCCTAAACATGCTCGAAAACTCATGAAACTTTGCACACATCTCAAAAGTGGGGACAATTTACATCTGATATTGGTTTTAGAATTAATTGTGGCAAAATGGCTCGATTGCGCCACCTAAAAAAATGTCTACGAAGCAGCCCTCATGCCACGTTTCACCTACACGTAAGAAAATCGGTAGGTATATGTAACATTTCAACACGTACAAAAAAGTCTCCTAGAACCATATCCTAAACCCAACAGGAAGTCAGCCATTGTGATTTTTCTTTTCGGTTTTTGCCATTTCCAGGCCTTGTACTTTAACGAACCCCTCCTAGAAATTAAATCAGATCAACATCATATTCGGTCAGTCTAATCTAAAGTTTTTTCGATGTTTCGCCATGAAAAAGGAAGTTGTTGTAACTCAAACATACAATGTCCAATCTGCCCCAAACTTCACATGTTTGATAACAGTCCTGGCCTGAATACACCTATGTGCCAATGTTAAGCTATAGTCATAGTGCCACCTACTGGCAACAGGAAGTGTCATGTTTTGATGTATAGTAATAAAATTATTTCATTTGATGTCATTTATTATCTCTAGCTTCAGTAATACATTGAGAAATCACTGATTAGGTGCAAGTGTTTTAAATGTTGAGTTATGAACAAATATACGCCATAAAAATCATGGTCACCACAGGGAGTTGGCACAGCAGCCCCAACGTGCACCAGGGTGCGAGTGCCCATTCATCGCTGCTTGCAGCTTTAATTATAAATGTGATGCTTGCCATAAATGTTTATTTTTAATTATTTGTATAATTACTAAAAAGTTATAATGAAGAACTGGGTAGATAAGGATATACCATCTTGGGAAACCATGTCCGGAAAACACACACTCATATTTTTCAAATAATTTTACAAGCGCACACAGGAAGTGAGCCGCAGCGACACCGGCAAAAGCGGTAATGATTCTGAATGTATCGGAAAAACCAGCAGGAAGGCTGTCTGAAGATGTTGTTAATTTATAGAGAGAAATGCACATTAGGGTTGTGCCGACAGACGATGACCTCGGGGATCGATGATGGTCAGAGTGATCACCAATAGTTGATGCCTTTGGCAATGTCAAGATGATATTTGGCTCATTTTCCCATTAATGTATTAAATTATTATTATTATTATTAGACTATTATCAAATTAATATTACAAATAATTTGCTCGTAGACACACAGACACGTGCTTGAAGAAACACACTTTATTATATTATTAAGAACAGATGACAGAAAAGCCGTCTATGTGCATGTATGTTCGTTCGGAGGCGTGCAGTCTCGTGGAACACACGTATGTAAAAGGTTCTCACTCTTTCTTTGTTTCTGTCTTCTGAATTTTTTTTTTTTTTTTTTGCAAGAACAATATTGTCTTTGAGTGCTGCAAATTACCTCAGACATCTCAGCTCAGGAGGTGCTTGAGTTCAGTTTGCTTTATTTCCACAGTTCATTGTGAACGCAACTCTGCAGCCTATATCTGTTATTAAAACGTAAAATAATATAAAAACACCTCAAACCATGATTTATACTTCAGTGATTATTATCATCATTATAATTATTATTTTTACTTTTATAATTGTTTTTATGTCTTCATTTGCGTAAGTAATTTTCCACCTGCATGTTTACACGGACACTTGCCTGATGGTAAATGGAAAGGTGGTTATTTATATATATATTATTTTCTGATCACTTCATTATTTTATTTGCTTTTTCATTTTGTTTGGAGTACAACTTGAATTTAGAAATATATTTGATTTAAGTTTTTCATTTTTTAAATAAATTAATTTAATTTTCAATGCAAAATCACTAAAGCAAGAATATTCACCGATCCCTCAGCCAAGGGGTTGCTGATATAATTGGATATTGAGATAGATGTATGTGTGTATATACACTATATTGCCAAAAGTATTCGCTTACCCATCCAAATAATTGAATTCAGGTGTTCCAATCACTTCCATGGCCACAGGTGTATAAAATGAAGCACCTAGGCATGCAGACTGCTTCTACAAACATTTGTGATAGAATGGGCCGCTCTCAGGAGCTCAGTGAATTCCAGTGTGGTACTGTGATAGGATGCCACCTGTGCAACAAGTCCAGTAGTGAAATTTCCTTGCTACTAAATATTCCACAGTCAACTGTCAGTGGTATTATAACAAATTGGAAGCGATTGGGAATGACAGCAACTCAGCCACGAAGTGGTAGGCCACGTAAAATGTCAGAGCAGGGTCAGCGGATGCTGAGGCGCATAGTGCGGTGAGGTCGCCAACTTTCTGCAGAGTCAATCGCTACAGACCTCCAAAGTTCATGTGGCCTTCAGATTAGCTCAAGAACAGTGCGTAGAGAGCTTCATGGAATGGGTTTCCATGACCGAGCAGCTGCATCCAAGCCATACATCACCAAGTGCAATGCAAAGCGTCGGATGCAGTGGTGTAAAGCACGCCGCCACTGAACTCTAGAGCAGTGGAGACGCGTTCTCTGGAGTGACGAATCACGCTTCTCCATCTGGCAATCTGATGGACGAGTCTGGGTTTGGCGGTTGCCAGGAGAATGGTACTTGTCTGACTGCATTGTGCCAACTGTGAAGTTTGGTGGAGGGGGATTATGGTGTGGGGTTGTTTTTCAGGAGCTGGGCTTGGCCCCTTAGTTCCAGTGAAAGGAACTCTGAATGCTTCAGCATACCAAGAGATTTTGGACAATTCCATGCTCCCAACTTTGTGGGAACAGTTTGGGGATGGCCCCTTCCTGTTCCAACATGACTGCGCACCAGTGCACAAAGCAAGGTCCATAAAGACATGGATGAGCGAGTTTGGTGTGGAAGAACTTGACTGGCCTGCACAGAGTCCTGACCTCAACCCGATAGAGCACCTTTGGGATGAATTAGAGCGAAGACTGTGAGCCAGGCCTTCTCGTCCAACATCAGTGTCTGACCTCACAAATGCGCTTCTGGAAGAATGGTCAAAAATTCCCATAAACACACTCCTAAACCTTGTGGAAAGCCTTCCCAGTAGAGTTGAAGCTGTTATAGCTGCAAAGGGTGGGCCGACGTCATATTAAACCCTATGGATTAAGAATGGGATGTCACTTAAGTTCATATGCATCTAAAGGCAGATGAGCGAATACTTTTGGCAATATAGTGTATATACACACACACACACACACACACACACACACAGTTGTGCTCAAAAGTTTGCATACCCTGGCAGAAATTGTGAAATTTTGGCATTGATTTTGAAAATATGTCTTTTATTTAAGGATAGTGATCATATGAATCCATTTATTATCATATAGTTGTTTGGCTCCTTTTTAAATCATGATGATAACAGAAACCACCCAAATTGCCCTGATCAAAAGTTTACATACCCTTGAATGTTTGGCCTTGTTACAGACACACAAGATGACACACACAGGTTTAAATGGCAAATAAAGTTTAATTTCCCACACCTGTGGCTTTTTCAATTGCAATTTGTGTCTGTGTATAAATAGTCAATGAGTTTGTTAGCTCTCACGTGGATGCACTGAGCAGGTTAGATACTGAGCCATGGGGAGCAGAAAAGAACTGTCAAAAGACCTGCGTAACAAGGTAATGGAACTTTATAAAGATGGAAAAGGATATAAAAAGATATCCAAAGCCTTGAAAATGCCAGTCAGTACTGTTCAATCACTTATTAAGAAGTGGAAAATTCGGGGATCTCTTGATACCAAGCCAAGGTCAAGGTCAAGACCAAGAAAGATTTCAGCCACAACTACCAGAAGAATTGTTCGGGATACAAAGAAAAACCCACAGGTAACCTTAGGAGAAATACAGGCTGCTATGGAAAAAGATGGTGTGGTTGTTTCAAGGAGCACAATATGACGATACTTGAACAAAAATGAGCTGCATGGTCGAGTTGCCAGAAAGAAAAAAGCCCGGTTACAATGACAACATCTTGACACGCCTCACAGCTTCTGGCACACTGTAATTTGGAGTGACGACACCAAAATAGAGCTTTATGGTCACAACCATAAGCGCTATGTTTGGAGAGGGGTCAACAAGGCCTATAGTGAAAAGAATACCATGCCCACTGTGAAGCATGGTGGTGGTTCACTGATGTTTTGGGGGTGTGTAAGCTCTAAAGTCACGGGAATCTTGTGAAAATTGATGGCAAGATGAATGCAGTATGTTATCAGAAAATACTGGCAGACAATTTGCATTCTTCTGCGCGAAAGCTGCCCATGGGACGCACTTGGACTTTCCAGCATGACAATGACCCTAAGCACAAGGCCAAGTTTACCCTCCAGTCGTTACAGCAGAAAAAGGTGAAGTTTCTGGAGTGGCCATCACAGTCTCCTGATCTTAATATCATCGAGCCACTCCGGGGAGATCTCAGATGTGTGGTTCATGCAAGACAACCAAAAATTTTGCATGACCTGGAGGCATTTTGCCAAGACGAATGGGCAGCTATACCACCTGCAAGAATTTGGGGCCTCATAGACGTCTATTACAAAAGACTGCACGCTGTCATTGATGCTAAAGGGGGCAATACACAGTATTAAGAACTAAGGGTATGCAGTCTTTTGAACAGGGGTCTTTTAATTTTTTTCTTTGTTGACATGTTTTGTTTTATGATTGTGCCATTCTGTTATAACATACAGTTGAATATGAATCCCATAAGAAATAAAAGAAATGTGTTTTGCCTGCTCACTCAAGTTTTCATTACAAAATGGTACATATATTACCAATTCTCCAAGGGTATGCAAACTTTTGAGCAAAACTGTGTGTGTGTATATATATATATATATATATATATATATATATATATATATATATATATATATATAACTAATTTATTTACACATGATGTATTTTCCCAGACAAGGAAATACCCGACCAGTAGAGAATGCGCAGATTAAGTAGGTTCTTTGCCAGAGAGATGTTGACAGCTGTTGTAAAGCCATCTTTCAAAACAACACACATTTTAATTGCACTTAATTTTTTTCCAGTTTCATTTGAATTTTTAGTTAACCCTTACCAGCCAGAGCGTTCAAATTTGGGAACAATTATTCCCATGTTTCCTGTCTCAATATCTTCACCGTCCAATCACCGATTTTATTTCTGAAACCTGCCAGATACTCATGACAATATAAGCTAAAAGCACATATGACTGGTTAAGGGGTTACTGGGTGAGAATAATACATTTATCATCATCATCGCCATCCTCCATTTGCCTGAGCGGAGCCAGAGAGGATATCCTGGGAGATTACCTCCAGTGTTGGCATTACTGCTTCAAATTGAAAACTGAGGCGATCTTTCGAGTTAAGACAAGTTATTTAACATGCGTTGTCAATTGTCAATTGAAAGTCAAAACGTTTTGGTTATGAAGCATTTATTTGTAGGAGTAACGCTAGTTATTTCTGGAAAAAATTACATGACCGTCGGTGTTAATCGGACAGGCAGCTAGCCTCTATTTTTAAGCAAATTTCTGTGTAACTTGCTAAATAAACATTAGCTAGCAATATTATGTACATTTTTAGCTAAATATCAATTTTTGGCCAATTTTGTAGCTTGTGGAAGATAGTCAAACCTTTTTAGTTACGAAGCATTTATTTGTAGCGCTATCTAGTTTTTTTTCTGGAAAAATTGACGTGACCGTCATCGGCGAGCCTCTAATTTTTATATCAGTCTTTTTTTGGCAGTTTCTGTGAAACTTGCTAAATAAACATTAGCTAGCAATACTATGTTACATTTTAGCTAAATATCAATAACTTTTTTGGCCAATTTTGTCGCTTGTGAAAAATCTGCCTGAAGTAATGTGAAGCAGAGAGAAGATGCTGTTCAGACCTGCCTGGAAACTGGCCTGCTAGTTAGATAAGTTATCTAGCTTGTTGATTTTCCAATGTTATAAAAAAAGGTAGATATCTTTCTATAATTTAGCAGATAGCCTTACCCATCCATCACACAGACATGATATTAGGTTGTGTGTAGCTTCCTGTTCACAAGGAAAGTGTGAGAGGGCTGTCTGCAGTTGGACATTCTGGTTAGTCTGCAAGCCTTTGGTGACTATTCAGTGTATGGCTTTGTGAAGAACACACTGCTGGCTATCAATTATTGTACTTTTTTCTGTTGTAGAGATAGATAGAGACTATGGCTCCCTGCTCAGCACCCTCAAGAGGAGGAGGCAGCTGACTGCTGATGAGCTTAGGTTCATAGCAGAGTAGGACATGAGCATACAGGAGGAAGATCTGCTGGACCAGGAACTACTGCAGGAAGACCCGGGGCACGAGGAGATGAAGGATGAGATGGAACCTGATCCCCAGCAATGTTTACTGGTGTTGCTGTCCTCCCCCTCCACTCTTTTCTCCCTCTCTTCTCTCCACAGGTATTGCAGTTGTTGAGTATTTATGAATTTATATATATTCTGTTCCTGCACTATTAAAAATGTATTTACTTTAGATAGTTCGAAAGTTTGATTTTGTATGTTTTGCTGTGTAATTCATGTGTAATTCTAATGTTCAAATTAAATAAAGTGTGTTTTATTGAACACATAAAATGTATATTTCAGTGTTTGTGTCCTTCAATTTCAGATGCAATCTCAATTTATTATTACAAGTGCTCAAAAGGAGTATTTGAGGAGTGGTCATGTGAAATGTATCTTAACATTCTAAATGTTTGTTTTATTCAGTTTTCCCACTAATTACTAGAATGGTCATAACTTTTAAACAATAGATTATATTTCTAATCTGTCTGCTATTCTACATTACCCACAAAATTATGTATATTTCATACTCTCTAAGTTTCCCTCTAGCTTGTAATTAAAATGGTTGAAAATGGGGTCAAGTGACACCATGCAAGAAGCAGACATGTGAGCGACGAGCTCTGCGCACTTTGCTAAATGTTTTAATATTCTCATGTTATAATCTGGTGAAATTCAATACACCCAGTTACACATTTACTCTTTGAGGTTAAACATGGCAAAGAAGTCATAATCCTCGGGCTCTGGAGACATTAAAGGACAATTACGTGTTCAGGATGAAAGCCCCAACAGGCCTACAGACCGGGGACTCGATTTAGATGGCGCGGCGGGAGAGGAGATCCAGCGTCAGTTGTCCAACATGTCGGTGATGCTGACGAAGGCTCTTGCTGATTTGGAGGATCTCGCTGTAATACATCGATCGATTACGGCGATGGAAATTAGTTACAAGAGTGGCAGATGCTGAGAAACGAATCGATCATCTGGAGTCTTTGGAGAAGGAATTATCTGTTAATCTGCCCGTGACCAAAGTTGATTTGGAACATGTTCTTGAAAAGCTTGAAGATCTTGAGAATAGAAGCCGCAGGAATAATGTCCGAATTGTTGGAATTCCTGAGCATGAGGAAGGCAGAGATGTGGTGAGATTCCTGGACGAGCTCTTCCCGAGTCTGCTCGACATAACAGGCCACAAGCTGGAAATCGAGCGATTTCACAGAGTTCCGGCTTGGATATCTGCTGAGGGAGAAAGGCCCCAATCATCCGATAAAGATCTCGTGTTGCTCCAGGCGAGAAGCAAAGGAAAGCTTTCTTGGAAGAATTATAATATTTTCTTTTTCCCGGACTTTGCGAGTTCGACAAGAGAGAAACATGATTGGTTCAGGGAATGCAAGAAACTCTTGCATCAACGTAAAATCGCTTTTGCATTGATGTTTCCGGCCAAGCTGAGAATAGAAGCAAAGGACGGTCGCAAAGTATTTACATATCCCAATCAGGCAATGTCTTTTATAGAATCAATGGGTGAGTAAATCATTGGTTTGTTTCTCATGTGAGTGGGTCGACTTGCTGTACTTACTCTGGCTTTTGAGGAAGCTGGCCATTTTGGTTTCTTTGTTCTTTTTGCGTTGGCTCCACCTAGTGGCTGGAGTTTGTTTTGCATTGACGGAAGATCACTTTTGCATCCCGGCTAGTTTGAGAGTGGACACTACAGATGACCGCAAAATATCTACATGCTCACATAAAGGATGTCTTTTATAAAGTTGCCGGATTGAGTAAGTCATGGTATATACTTTTATGCAGCCTCCAAGTGAATTGACTTGACCATCCGGGGAACCAGGATGTTTTGTTTCATTTTGTGTGGGTTCCGCCTAGCGGCTGGAGCTTGTTCTGTTGAATAACACTCCTTTGGAACAGCTGGGGATTAATCTGTTCATTCTTCGTGCTTTTACCTCCTGCTGGCTGGAGTTGTTTTGTTGAGTATTTTTACGGGACATTGGAATGATTACGTCATCTGCTGAACTCATAGCAGCTGGCTCACTGAGCATTCGTTTGTCTGTCCGAGGAATCTGAATGGTTTTATATTGGCTAGAATTTGTTTTGTGGAGGATCACACCTTTGAGACGGTTCTGTGAATGAATCTGCATGTTCTTTCTGTTCATTCTGCCTATTGGCTGGGGTTTATTTTACAAAGTATTTTCTGTTATGTAATTTTGCCTCACAAATTTGTGAGGCAAAATTGAGCAATCCGATGGCAAAGTTGTCATAGGGGCTCGTGGGCATTCATGGACCTTTTGAGTTTAGAGGGATTGTCGCTGGTTGGCGCTCTCGTGTGCGGGGTTAATGCGCACGTTTTTCTTTTTTCTATTTGTTTTTTTCAGGGGGAAGTTCGGGGTTTGATTGTTTCACTGATGGGGAATGTGGTCTGTATTATTTTGTTTTTGACACAATTTATTTTTTCTACTATATCAAAATGTCAAATGTTAATATGAGTGGATTGTCTCTCTCCACATGGAATGTAAATGGGTTGGGGCACCCCATAAAAAGAAGGAAGGTTATTACTTTTCTTAAATGTAAGAAATATGATATAGTGTTTCTTCAAGAAACACACCTTTCCCGCAGGAAGCTGGAAAATTTGGGAAGATATGGGGTGGACATGTTTTCTTTAGTGCTGGCTCAAGTAAGAGCAAGGGAGTCATTATTTTGGTAAATAAACATCTACAATTCAAATGTCTCAAACAGATTAAAGATAAATTAGGGAGAGTAATTATTGTTTTAGCTGTAATTCAGGGGCAAAGGTTGATTTTGGCTAATATTTACGCACCAAATGCTGATGATTAGGGCTTTTTTATAGATCTTGAAGGGATGCTGCAATCCACTGGCACCCCTCATGATATAATACTGGGAGAAGACTTTAATCTATTGATGGATTCAGTCCTTGATCATAGTGAAGCAAAAGTGTGTAAGCACCCTAGAGCAACATGGATGCTTCAAAGGATGTGTAAAAATCTTGGTCTTACAGATATTTGGAGACTTTTAAACCCATCTGGTAGGGACTATACATTTTTTTTTCATCAGTCCATAAGATTTATTCTTGAATAGATTTTTTTTTTTTATATATATCCAAATCCCTCATTTCATCTTTTGTTGATTGTTCAGTTGGAAACATTTTAGTCTCAGATCATGCCCTGGTGAGTTAAGAGGTGTTGCCACATATAGAGAAAAATAAATCATATAGTTGGCACCTTAATGTATCCCTTTTGCAAAATCCTGATTTCCAACAAATGTTAAAGACTGAAATCAATGTTTATATGGAGACCAACTGATCCTCAGTATCCTCTGTGGGCGTGGCTTGCACTTAAGGCGGTTCTTAGGGGTCAGATCATACAGTATGCCTCATTCATCAAAAAATCCAAAGCACGAAAACTCGTGGAGTTGGAAGGAAAAATTAAAAGTGCAGAGGCAGAGGTGAAGTGCCGAATGTCATCTGATGGCCTCAGAGAATTGACCCGATTGAAATATAGATATAATACTATTTTGTTGTGGAAAGTGGAGGTTTGGTTATTCAGGGCAAGACAGTCATACTTTGAGTCGGGGGACAAAGCAGGGAAGCTTTTGGCTAGATATATAAAGCAGAGAGAGTCTCTTTCTACCATTCCCTCAATGAAATCTGCTGGTGGTGAAATTTTTACCTCGGCCATTGATATTAATAATGCCTTTAAAGGGTTCTATCTTGATCTTTATAGTTCCACGTCTTCGTCTACTGATGAAGATATTAGAAACTTTGTGAAACCGTTAGATCTTCCTAAACTGACGACTGAGCAAAAAAATCTCTTGATTGTTAAATAACCTTGGAGGAGCTTGACGAGGTAATTAAGTCCCTACCTACTGGGACAGATGGTTTTGCCGCAGAAATTTTTAGATCCTATGCTACAGAACTGGCTCCACTTTTGTTAGCAATTTATACTGAATCATTAAAGAATCAAAAGCTTCCCCCAACCATGACACAAGCCCGGATCAGTCTGATTCTTAAAAAGGACAAAGATCCAAGCGAGTGTAAAAGTTACCGCCCAATCTCCCTGATCCAACTAGATGTAAAAATTTTGTCAAAACATTTGGCTAACCGATTAAGTAAGGTTATGACATCTCTTATACATATAGATCAGGTGGGGTTTATTCAGGGCCGTAACTCTTCTGATAACATTAGGCGTTTCATCAATATCGTGTAGTCAGTCGCAAATGATCAGACTCCGGTCTCTGCATCTCACTTGACACCGAAAAGGCATTTGATATGGTAGAATGGGATTATCTTTTTAAGATTTTGGAAATGTATGGGTTCAGGAGTACATTTATTGGTTGGATTAAGTTACTTTATAGACACTCTGTAGCAGAGGTACAAACAAATGGATTAATTTCAGATTATTTTACTCTGAATAGGGGCACTCGGCAGGGTTGACCTCTTTCCCCATTATTGTTCTGTCTTGCCCTGGAACCATTAGCAGCCGCAATAAGAAATGAGGATGATTTTCCAGGGGTGGTGGCGGGAGGCTTTATGCAGATGATATTTTATTATTTGTCTCTGAACCTACTAGATTTATGCCTTGCCTCCACAGAATTATTAATTCCTTTTCCAAGTTCTCAGGATACAAGTCAATTGGTCTAAATCCAAAGCTTTGGCTCTGACAGCGTTCTGTCCAGTAACGGCCTTCCAGTGGCCCAAACAGGGCATTAAGTATTTGGGGATCTTATTCCCAGCAAATTTGTCTGACCTAGTTAGAGTTCATTTTGACCCTTTATAAAAAGGTTTTCTAGTGATGTGGGCAGCCGGGCTTCATTACATTTATCGATGATTGGGAATTTTAATGTTATTAAAATGAATTGTATTCCAAAATTTAACTACCTGCTACAATCTCTCCCTGTTGATGTCCCCCTCTCTTATTTCAAGCAATTTGATAGCATAGCGAAGTCCTTCATTTGGAATGGTAAACGTCCCAGATTGCATTTAATAAGTTACATACTGTAGGCTGAGACAAAGGTGGGCTAGGCCTACTCAAGATTTAGTTTTATTACTATGGTTTGTTATTGAACAGGCAGTTCTTGCCCCTATTTCGCCATTACAAAGCCTCTCTATCAAACTAATCAGAAAAATTAAGTTACACTCGGTATGGACTAAAGTGTCCAGATTGTTTAAATCGGACATTTATTTAAATGTTGCCTCGAGCATATGGCAGAACCCAAGATTGTTTATTGGCAAGTCCCCTTTCTGCTAGCCAGAGTGGATTGTGAAGGGGGTTGCTACACTCGGTGACCTATATGAAAGTGGAGTGTTGAGATCGTTTGAAAACTTGGTCCAACATTTTGGGATCCCCAGACCTCAGTTTTATAGGTATTTACAATTGCGCCACATGCTTTGTACTATTTTTGGGAGTAGCACACCCCCACTAAGGAGGCAGATGCTTTGAGAGAGGTGGTTGCAGCTTTTGGAAAAGGTTATGAAGCATCAGTATACTACTCCGTATTAATTCAGAGCCTGGGGGATGGAGCCTTAACTTCTCTCAAAAGAGTATGGGAGGAAGATTTCAGCTTGGTATTGGAGGAAGGAGTGTGGGCTAAGATTCTTAAAAACGTTAAGTCTGCATCTAGAGATGCAAGGGTCCGTCTTATACAATTCAAAATTTTGCATAGATTTTTTTATTGGACCCCCTCTAGACTGTATAGGCTTGGTCTTAAAGACACACCCACCTGCTGGAGATGCCAATCGGAGGATGGAGACATGGCCCATGTTTTTTGGTGGTGTGTCTAGATCCAGAAATTCTGGTCGAAGGTTCAGACTTCAGGTTAAGTTTTGATGTGGTGGGTACTCGGGTTTCGTTTTGCCCCAGACTTTGTGTTCTGGGCGGTGGGGTGGTCATCAATGTGGGGGATGGCCATATAGAGAACTGGGTTCTGACCTGTGTGATGATCGCCAGGCAGGTTATTTTAAGGGGTTGGAGGTCAGCTGGTGTGCCCCCATATCTGGAGTGGTGCACGGAAATGGGGAGGGTAGTGGCTTATGAGGAGGCGTTATTGGGAAGACGGGGTGATTTAGATTTTTTATCCGGAAATGGGGCAGGTATTTGGAATTTTTGGGGGGCTCTCGGGTAGGGTGTGGAGAGAGTACTGTAGTATAGTTTTAAGTGAGTATGATTATTATGTGTGTATATGTATGTGTATGTATGTATGTATATTTATATGTATGTGTGTGTATGTATATATTTCCTTATGTCTGACCACAGGATTGTTTTTGGGGAGGCAGGGTTGTGGGGCTTAAATGTTGAGTGTATATATATGTGTGTTTTGCTTTTCTTGTTATAAGATTTAATACAAAATGTTAATTACAAAATGGTTGAAAATGCAGTTGTCTGATGAAGTATGGTGATATTTGATTTTTATAAAAAATTGCTGTGTGAAATCTTATTGATAAAGTATGATTAACCTTAAATAATCATACATATATTTATATCATTTGAAAGCCCTAGTTCTTCTCTTCAATATGGTATATACAGTTCAGGTGTGTGATGTTACATGAATATAAATGTAATATGAATATGGACATGAATATCATATTCTGGCACAGAATGGAATTTTCGAATTTTGGGCTCAGGCTTTAAAGGGTTAAAATAAATAAAAAATAAAGTTAAAAGTTTGAAATCAAGGTGTCTTGCTTTATTGTGTAGGCTTATCCCTAACCCTGCTTAACGAAAATTACCCCATAGTACCACCTAGCGTCCAACCAGCGGTAATACCAGTGTTCGTCTGAGTTTTTTTTTCCTGTGACCAACCAACCAATAAAAACTTGGTCGACCAAGACTCTTCTCATCGACTAATGTTTGGTTGACTATCAGGGGGCAACCCTACTCAATACATGAGAGCATGCACAGAAACTGGCTATTTTCTGATTGGATGGAGACGTCAGGTTTACCCACCACCTTCCCAAAAACTCTCTGTAGACTTCATCTGTCTAATAAGGGGTTTCAAGTCATTTGTGCCAAGTTTAATTTGAACCATTTGACCACTCATGTAAAGAACACTGAAGCTGACCCCGTACACTTTAAGCTTTAGATTGCACAAACGTTCAGGGCTAGTTTGTTTCCCACCACAACCTACTAGAACAATGTTTGAGGGACTAAGAATTTCCTGGTCCAGCACTCCAGCAGGAAGACCCGGACCACGAGGAGATGGAGGATGAGATGGAACCTGATCCCCAGCCATGTTTACTGGTGTTGTTGTCCTTCCCCTCCCCTCTTTTCAGGTCCAGCACTTAAGAGTTTTCGCCACGGAGCCACCGTCCAGCATCCCCTGAAGCTCAACCTTGTCCAGTATCAAAACACTTGCATAAAACAAACTGTCACTCTTTGTAATTTGCATGCAGTTTTGAAAAATCACAGTTTTTGTTTTACCAACACTTTCACAAAATAATGAATACATAAACTCAATGTCTGTTTCACCAGAGGAATTTTCACACAGCTCCACCTTGCCCTCTGCCTGAAGAGAGCTGTCTAGTTTCCCTGAAACATCACTTTTTCTTGCTGACCAGAGCTCACCCTGGACATAGTTTTGTCACAGTTGTTGCTCACGTGTCTAGCTGAAAAAAACTTGAAACACAGGTTATACATTCTGCAATAAGCATTTGTGCTGTGTTAGTGACTATTACACATGTTACATTCACGATCTTATGTTTATTCTCGTTATTTTGCTACAGATTCTTACTGAATCTGTTTGATAAGACTGCTCATCTGACTTGTCAATTCAGTTTCTTCAGTATTGAACTCAAGAGTTACCGGCTTTAGCAATTGGACTGCAGTGCATTTCGATTCTGGCACTGGCTGAAGTGTTTACACCTGAGGGTGGCGCCAAAGCGAATAAATGAACAATTGTCTGTGCTGCTCAACTGAGATGAAAGATGTGGAATTTTAGTGAAAACAGTAGTTTATATTAATAATTATACTGAAATATTTCAGTGTCATTTTTCATTTTACCCTTCTTGTAGGTAAGCTCTGCTTACCTTGCTTATATAGACGGCACGTCCCTGGTTGTCACTTATAACACATAAAAACATGAACACAAGAATTTCAATGACTATCAATTTGTGCTTTGACCCAGAAAATGTTCTAATGCCCATAATCCGTACTTTTCTCTCTCTCATTTCCAAGTCTGTCACTCACAAGCCCTATCAGTTGACAGTACTGAGTTCCTCCATGCATACAGTTCATCAGATTCACCGGCGACGCTCCTCGATCGACCAGTCTTCATCACTTAAACTCTCAGCCCAACAGTCTGTACATTGATCACCAACACTTCCAACGATATCCCTAAACAACAGATCTCGTTCATTGGCAGCCTCCTCACAGACAGAAGCCAAGGTATCTAACATCTGAAAACCCGACCTAAATTAGCAGCAGCTGACCGTAGTCTCCTCACGGGTCCAGTTCCTTCAACGACAGGCAAACTCCACATTAATAACACCAGCGGTCAACAAACAATCAACCATTCGATGGGTCACGGAACCAGTTTTTGTAGTGGTTTTTCTTCTGCTTTGTGAATTTGATGGGAGTTAAATAAAGGACTTTCCACGCAAAAACTGTGTTTGCAAGGGAGTTATTTATTCTCAGTGCCTGTGTAGTGAAAAAACATAGACATGCATTACTCTCAGTTGTTCTTACTCAAACTCTGCCTCTGCTCTCCTCATCGCTGGAAAGAGGCCGAACCCGGATCTCGCAAGTTTACACATGACATCAGCCAAAGTGTGTGCTGTGACCATTACCTCATACGCAACAAACCCCTTTCAAAATAAAATACCCCATAACAAATAATAATGAAATAAAACAAACTGAGATCATAATCTGGTGTAACAACATATCCCTGCTATTCAATACAGGCTGACTGTCCTTAAATTAGGTCATTAAGTTTAAAAGCATGCCGTTTCATGATAAATCAACCTAAATTTAAAAAATGGCATATCAAATTAAACTAGAGAAGCTCCTCTTCATACTCAAATAGGTTTCAGTGTAAAAATTGCAGATTTTTTATACCAGAGGCGTGGAGTTGCATACAATCACCCAACAGCAATGTGAAAAACTGGTGGAAAGCGTGCAAAGACGCATTAAAGCTGTGACTGAAAAATCAGAGTTATTCCACCAAATATTGATTTCTGTACTCTTCCTAAATTAAAACATTAGTATAGTGTTGTTTATTAATAAGTTGTTTTCTTTGCATTATTCGAGGTCTGAAAACACAGCATCTTTTGTGTTATTTTGACCAGTTGTCATTTTCTGCAAATAAATGCTCTAAATGACAATATTTTTATTTAGAGTTTGGGAGAAATGTTGTCAGTAGTTTATAGAATTAAACAAAAATTTACATTTTTCTCAAACACATACCTATAAATAGTAAATCCAGAGAAACTGAACATTTGGAGTGGTCTCTTTAATTTTTTCCAGAGCTATGTGTATATGTACAGTACTGTGCAAAAGTTTTAGGCACTTTTGAAAAATGTTGCATAGTAAGGATGTCTTCAAAAATAATTACATAAATAGTTTTCATTTATCACTTAATGTCATACAAAGTCCAGTAAACATAAAAAAGCTAAATCAATACTCGGTGTGACCATCTTTGCTTTTAAAACAGCACCAATTCTCCTAGGTACACATGGACACAGTTTTTCTTGGTTGTTGGCAGATAGGATGTTCCAAGCTTCTTGGTGAATTATCCACAGTTCTTCTATCTAGTTAGGCTGTATCAGTTGCTTCTGTCTCTTCTTGTAATCTCAGACTGATACGATGTTCAGTGGGGGGCTTTGTGGGGGCCATGACATCTGTTCCCTGTTCTTCTATTCTAATCTTTTCTATTTGAAAAAGTAATGTTTGGGAGTCTAACATTTATATTTCCTATTGACACACTAAAGCTGAAGATATAAATAACCATTTTAAGACAAATGCTTTTGTGAAACATCTTATGTGCCTAAGACTTTTGTACTGTATGTACATATATATATATATATATATATATATATATATATATATATATATTCCTTGTAATTAACTCTCCCAGATAAAGCAAAAGTAGCATAGAATGCTTTCCTTATACCAACTCATCTCAATTTCTTGTCCATAATGAATGTCTGTTCGTAAAAGCTGTGTGTGTGTGTGTGCATGTGTGATCTGACATATGACCGAGGCCCTATTCATTTAACTACTTTGAGCTGTTATGACTACTAACAACGGTCTTCAACCATCACTTTTTACTGTTTTTACAGTGCTTCTTAGGGAGACTGGGACCAATAAACTGTCCACCAGCGATCATCATTGCACCACCTAGTGGTTGCTCTGAATTTTATAAAGAAGAATTTATTATCAAAACACCCTTTTCAATTCCACCAACTTGATTCCTGGACTACAGAGGAAGTCTCATATCTAGAGCAAGACCTGAAATGATACAGTCTAACAGATAGCTTCTAGAGTTTTTCTTCTTTATTGACAATAAACGAAGCTCATTTGTGAATTTAAATATTGAAATATTATATACATTGTAGTGTAAAGGAATATCTGTGTAACTACATACATGATTTATACATTTTATATTCAATCATAATTTTAATCTACAACTAATTCATAGTAAAAATGCTGAAACTACAATTTAAAGCATTTAAGTTAAAGCCACTAAATTTCCATGTATCTGTAGATCTATCTATTTATTTTATCATGTTTGTTGTCTCAAATGTTTCAATTCTGCGTGTGACGCAGTTCCACAATGGCATGAAAGCTCACTTTATTCAAGGCTGGGAAATAGCAAAGGTTTGAATTTCTTAACCATACTTTTCTACAGCACTCTTTACCACATTTTCTGAAACCCCACTGTATGTGTCCCAAGCAGGTTTTGGACCAGTTGCCACGATAACAATCCAGGGATTAACTTCAATGATCAATTATTGAATCTTTTAAGTCAGTAATTCAGGTATAATGGACACATTTGAAACAGTTTGCATTAATGTGTTTGTGGTAGATATTTTTCAGAATTTTGAATGCCTCACCTGACACAGAGACGCTGAGGAATCAGGATAAACCCTAAATCCAGCATAGAGGGGTTCAGTGAATGTGGTGTTGTATGTGTGTAAGTGTGTGAGTGTGTGTTTGTCAGAGATGCTGTAGAAGGACAGAGTGCCGGCCGGCCAATCCAGATACACTCCTATTCTGTTAGATGGAGGTGAGGGAGTGGGTATTTCAATGTTCTTATTATTGTGCCAGACAGTACAAATGTTTCCATTGTCAGTCCAGTAAAGACACCAGGAATGTTCATTGAGACCAACCCGACAATAAAACCCATGTTTTCTGTTTATTCTTTTATATGTCACTGCTATATGACCCTTGCCACTCCATTCAACCTCCCAGTAACAGCGTCCAGTCAGACTCTCTTTAGACAGAACCTGCTCATAGTGCTCAAATCTTTCTGGATGATCAGGATATGACTGCTTTTCTTTCACATGTGTCACCTTTCTGTTCTCCTCAGACAGCAAGAGGGTAGGGTGTGTTGTGTTTGGATCCAGTGTGAGATCACAGAAATCTGAAAACAAGAAGAGAGATTAGAATTTATGTGGCAAATGACGTGTGTATAATAAAAAAGAAAACGCTTACATTTTTGTGGTCCTAGTGTGATTCTGAAGGGTTCATTATGGTCCACACTAATAAAAAAGGACAAGGGATAGTAACTTGTCTGTTTAACATAAAACCTTAAAATGGCACAACTGTAGAATTGTAGAGTAGAATTCAGTGACTATGACAACTTTTATTTTTGCAGTTTGCTTAGACCTCATTGATTGCAAATTAATATCTTGTATTTTGTCATACTACTAATCGCTGGGATTGTGTATATGTATTTGATGTCTTTGAAGAAAAATATTTTTATGGGTGATTATAGAAGCATATTCCAGACAAACTCTAGAAAATAAAGTACTTGTTTTTGAAATTTTGTTTACTATTTGTTGGCCCATAAATTGAGACATACCTCAAATGCAATAGCATTTAATTTTTTATTTTTTTTTGTTTTTTAAATAATCACACTAAATTAACACATTAAATCAACAGCTCTATTTTTTACAAATATGCTCATAAATGTACCATGACAAATTTCAGCCCAACTTACTTGAGTTTGTTCAGTTTGCAGTTTGGATCATTGAGTCTCTCAGAGAGCAGTTTGACTCCTGATTCTCCTGGGTGATTGTAGCTCAGATCCAGCTCTATCAGATGTGAGGGGTTTGATCTCAGCGCTGAAGCCAGATAACAACAGCCGACCTCTGTCACCATACAGCCAGATAATCTACATACACACAACAACAACAATAAAATGAAGATCATCTTTAAAGAACTCCATTCACAAACACTTCAGAAATTACTGTTGCTCTTTACTGACTGAGGAATCTGCACATTTTCAATATTAAACTAATGTCTCATTCTTTCAATACATTTGCTTCATGTGATTATCTTATCCCATCCAAATTATACAGCTTTTCCCACTCAAGCATTTGTTTAAACATCCTACAGTCCCTAGAAGTCAGGCACAAGGTAGAGATTACATGTGGGATTCTAAATCAACTGTTTTATCTATGTTCTCTCAAACCTCAGTATCTCCAGTTTACAGTTTGTACTATTCAGTCCATTAGAGAGCAGCTTCACTCCTGAATCCTGCAGGTCATTGTTACTCAGGTCCAGCTCTCTCAAGAGGGACTTAGATGATTGTAGAGCTGAAGCCACAATTTCACAGCACTGACCAGTGAGATTACAGACAGCAAGACTGAAAGAGAGTTAAATACAATTATAGTGAGTTTTGTGGACAACTTCAACAAGTTATTAAGGTCATTACTGGTTATTCTCACACAACCATTTTGAAGCCATACACAATTTCTCTCTACATTCTCAACTTTCCCCATCCTATAATTGTTTAACTAGCCCAGCTTGATGACCTAATATAAATTTGTCAAACTGAGCCATTCAGGTTTGCCATGCAGAAACTGCAATATTCATCAACAATTAGGGTAGGAGCAAATCTCTTGCAAAATCCAGCTGATTCAAATGTATATATGTATTCCTAAATTAGTAATTTGAGAATTATGAATATATGGATTGCCATGCATGTGAACGTGACAGGATTTGGTGTGTTTATGGGTAAACAAAGGGCCAGCAATCATCCCCTCAAAAGACCCTGGACAGAATCAAACTGCCATTGTAAATGGAGTGCAACTGTCTGGTTCTGGAGGTAAAAAAAAAAAAACATTAATTTTTTTCAATGACTAATTACTTTTCAGTTATTAATTTTAAAACTTTAAAGACCTCTAGTGAGCTCTGAGGTTGTTAAAGGGTCATGAAACCCCAGAACAATTTTTTTGAGATAATACCAGATTTGTATGTTACACATGATAGAAGACATATGAGCATCTATTAATTTTAATTCTAAGAGGAAAGTGGTTAATTTATGGAATTTTGCACAGTTTTCATCTTCCGGGTTTAAAATCAACCTCGAGTCAATGTCACAGGATGAGATGTTTCCCTGTACTATGGTACATCATGGTGTTGTCAGTGTCTCATAATTCATTATGAGACTGCATGGCCTTAACCTATGAGAAGACGCTGTCTTATCATTATTCATGTCTGGTGAGAGAAAGCGGTAAGGACATCCACCTGAGATGAACTGTGACTAATTACCATCACTATGTTCACAGTGAGAGTCGGGGTAGATAAAAAGACAGCTAGTTCACAGAGAGAGGAGAGAGACAGACAGACAATATTCTTCGTGTCTTTTCCCTGAGGGAGAGTCTTGTGTTGTGTGAAGCTGAAAAGCAGACTGTTTATTTGAGTGATGCTGAAAAGCCTTCTTATGTTTTGAGTGAAGCTGTACAGCGATTGCTGGTTATTTGTGACTAAAACGGATTCACGTGAACTGTGGAAACCGGTTACCACTTCCTCCTTTATCTGCCCAACCTGAACCTTTGTTACATGATACTGGGCTGCAAGTGCTCAAGACGCAGTTTCCCTGTGATGCTGATGGGAGAACAGGCTTTCAATCAATGGCGAAACATTCTAAATGTTCACGCAGCAAACGTTTATTAACGTGACTGTTTTGAGATATGCACTGAGGTGGATTGGGGCTTGTTTGAGGTGCGGTTTAAACTGATAGCATTACACACAATCACTATTCATCTATCCAACCTTAATGTGAGTGTTAACCAGTCTAAAAACATATTTGTGAATCAACGTCATGGATTAAGTCTCAATTTTATTTTGACACGTTTATTTCACAGTTTCAATACAGAGTACATGGCTTAGCATTTATTTGAACATTAAATTACATATATAAAATGACCAGTTTGTTTCTGTGTAATGTATTGTGAGCTTATAAAACCGTGTATAAATTATTTGTGCATTTAGTCACAAGCAATTGTTAGAATCTTTGTGGTAACTGCATTAGTGAAATAAAGCTGAATGGATCAGACAGAAAGTTGTTGTGTTCACTCCTTCCTTTTTGTAAATATCTGAATATTTGGAATATTCCTTTACTACTTTTAATCAACAAGTTTAAAGCAAAAGTTTAATATTTTTCCATTGCTTTTAATTCAATTACATCATTGGCAATGCTTCCTGGTACTGTAGTTCACTCCCTTATAAAAGGTGTGTGGTGATGAGGGCGTGGTCGTGTGTCTGTCTGCGGGAGAGAAAGCGCGGTAAGTCTCGTCACCTGGGTTGTAATTATGTCTGGCACCAGTCTCTTGTTATAGTAGATGGGTTGGTGGAACGATTTAATAAAACCTTAAAAAACAAGATTCGTAAGTTCGTACACAAGGATGCCAGGAATAGGGATAAGTGGATCGATCCCGTTATTTGCAGTACGAGGGGTCCCGCAAGCCTCCACAGGGTTTTCCCCATTCAAGCTACTGTATGGGTGCTGGCCACGCTTGACATCATACAGGAAGCTTGGGAGGAGGGACCTTCAAACAGTAAAAATGAAATCTAGTACGTTCTTGATCTTAGAGCAAAACTCCACACTTTGGGGCAATTAACACAGGAGAATTTGCTCCAAGCTCAGGAATGTCAAAGCCGGCTGTATGACAGGGCACTCGACTATGACAATTCACACTGGGAGATAAAGTGCTTGTATTACTGTCCACCTCAAGCTCTAAATTACTCACCAAGTGGCAAGGGCCCTTTGAGGTCACACGGCGAGTCGGAGATCTCGATTATGAGGTTAAGTGAATGGATGGGGCGGGGCACATCAAATTTACCATCTCAAACTCCTAAAAGCATGGAGGGAGGCGGTCCGTGGCTCTAGCGACGGTAGTCCCCGAGAGGGCAGAGCTCGGGCCAGAGGTGACTCTCAAACCAAATTCATTCACCCTGGTCCCTTGTGGAGACCACCTCTCACCATCACAGCTCACAGACGTGGCCAGGTTGCAAATGGAATTTGTGGATGTGTTCTCGCACACTTCCTGGTCACACGAACCTCATAGAACACCATATCGAGACCACCCCAGGGGTGGTAATTTGTAGCAGGCCCTATCGCCTTCCGGAACACAAAAAAAGTTTAAGGAAGAATTAGAGGCCATGCTTGATATGGGTGTAAAAGAGTCGCACAGTGATTGGGCCAGCCCAGTAGTTCTGGTGCCTAAGAGCGACGGGTTGGTCTGATTCTGTGTTGACTATCGCAAAGTGAACACGGTGTCCAAATTTGACGAGTATCCAATGCCTCGGATTGACGAATTGCTCAATCGGTTGGGTGCGGCTCAATTTTATTAGCCACTGGACTTAACAAAGGTTATTGGCAGATCTCTTTAACTCCAATCTCCTGAGAAAAAACATCTTTTTCCTACACCAATTTGTGACCTTTCCCTTCAGTTTGTTTGGGGCCCCTGCCAAGTTCCAGCGTCTCATGGACAAAATCCTCAGACCCCATACAGCATTTACTGCTGCATATTTAGATGATATTATTATCTATAGTAATGACTGGCAGCGGCATATGAACATCTGAGGGCTGTCCTGAGATCGCTGCGATGCGTGGGGCTCACAACCAACCCGAAGAAGTGTGCAACTGGGAGGGTGGAAGTTCGGTATCTGGGGTTCCACTTGAGCCATGGGCAGGTGCGTCCCCAGGTTGACAAAACCAGATGTGTCCCGAAGTTGCCCGCTGGCTGATCTTACTAGAAAGGGGGCCCCCGATCAGGTCTAGTGGACGGAGTCGTGCCAACAGGCTTTTCTAAAAATAAAGTCTATGCTTTGTGGGGGACTGCTTTTATATGCTCCTAATTTCTCCCTCCCCTTTATTTTGCAGACAGATGCATCAGACAGGGGGCTGTGGGCAGTGCTCTCGCAGGAGGTGGAGGGAGAGGAGCGACCGGTGCTGTACATTAGTTGTAAGCTCTTGCTGAGAGAGACTAAGTACAGCACCGTGGAGAAGGAGTGTCTGGCGATCAAATGGGCCGTCCTCACTCTCCGATACTACCTGCTGGGGTGGGCCTTAACCCTCTGTTCAGATCACGCCCCACTCCAATGGCTCCACTGCATGAAGGATACTAACATGCGGATCACCCGTTGGTACCTGGTACTTCAGCTGTTCAAGTATGAGGCAATCCACAGACCAGGAGCGCAAATGGCTGTGGCAGACTTCCTCTCCAGAAATGGGGGGGGGGTTGGCAGGACGGATGATGCTCTGGCCTGAGTCGGGCAGTGGGGATATGTGGTGATGGGGTCATGTGTTTCTCTGCGGGGTAGAGAGAGCGGTAAGGTTGTAATTATGTCTAACACCTGTCTCTTGCTATAGCGATGGCAGAGGGAGACATAAAGGTCACCAGCTCACCAGGAGAGAGGGAGAGAGAGAGCATAATCTCAACACTTACTGAATGTTGTGATTCTGATAGAGTGTTCCAAGAAAATATTATTTTGTTAAATGTTTGAGTGAATAGACTGTATTAAGTCACCCCAGAACCTGAGGCAGAAAGAAATAAAAATCTTGCCTGCACTTCTTCGTTGCATCCTGATTCCTCCATTGCCCAAAATAACATGTTACAAGGCTTTAATTCACAGTCTTGAATCTGACCTCTTCATGAAATATCTATTTTTATCACTCTGCAGCCCCCATAGCTGACTGTTACTCTTGTTGCCTATCAATGTTCTGTTTACTATTTACTGCCAGGGACTATGACTGCTTCCAGTCTGCCAATGCTTATACTCTGATGGCGCTGCGGATGGCCACCTCGATGTGGAGCACTCCAGTTCTTTTGCTGTTTTTGTTTGTCCTGTGTTTAGTAATGTCTTTTCGATCAGTTTCACCTGAGACAAACTTTAAATATTCGGCAGCAAACACCAGATAATCTTTTACTGATATTTGATTATTCTGATGTTTTGTTGGAGGACATTTTAGTCAGAGGAGCTGCAGTGCTGTACAAGCATGCTTAAAGATGTAAATGAGGGAAGCGTGCTGGCGCACTAGTCAAACTGCATCATCGTGGCTTCCGAACCACAATGCCAAGTATACATCCAGTGAATCTCCGCTCTCTTCCTAACAAAACGGACAAACTACTTCACCTAACCCGTACAAATAAGAACTTTGCTAACTCTACTGCTCTGTGCTTCACAGAAACATGGCTGAGTGAAACCGTTTCGGACAGCGTGTTACATCTGCTGGGTTTTCAGCTGTTCAGAGCGAATCTTATCGCGGAGTTATCGAGGAAAACAAGAGGCAGTGGAACATGCTTTTACATCGATGCAAGTTGGTGTACAGATCTAACAACATTGAAGAAGATGTGCTTCCCTAATTTAGAAGCGCTCTTCCTCAACTTTAAGCCTTTCTACTCGCCGCAGGAGTTTTCCTAGTTTATTCTGGTGAGTGATTATATTCCTCCACAAGCGTGTGTGAGCGCAGCGCTGCAACAGCTGGCTGATCAGAACACAGACACAGAGCAACAACACTCAGACTCACTTATTATTATTCTTGTGGATTTTAACACAGAAAACCTCACACACGAACTGCCCAAATACAAGCAGCACATTACATGCCCAAACAGAGACAGAAATGTACTGTATTACTGCTACACTACATTAAAGGATGCATATCGCTCTGTACCTAGAGCAGCTTTGGGACTCTCTGATCACAGTCTGGTTCATCTTCTTTCAACCTACAGGCAGAAACTAAAATCAGCTAAACCTGTAGTTAAGACTTTAAAGAGATGGACCAATGAAGCAGAGCTGGAACTACAAGCCTGTTTTGACTGCACTGATTGGAGTGTTTTTGAAGATGCAGCCACTGACCTGGATGAGCTCACAGATACTGTGACATCATATATCAGTTTCTGTGAGGACATGTGCATTCCTACAAAGACTTATTTAACATACAACAATGACAAACCATGGTTTACAGCAAAACTCAGGCAGCTTCAGGTTTACATGGAGTAACAAAGCATGTGTTCAAAATAAGCATGCGAGCACTGGACAATTAATCAAATTAAAATCGTGACATGTCCTAGTGTGATGTATTAAACTGCTAAAGGCTGCAATCTTACTGTGGATGAGCTGCGTACTTTAAATAAATCCGACCGCTCATCCACTAGAAACTCCACATACATTGAGAATCATTCACGATGTATGAGATGACAGAGCAGAGCACTTATCCATTGTGAACCACGCAGCACATGTAAAATCTATAAATTAAAATCACAGTTTTTGCGCTTTAACCTCAGCTCAGCTGTATTTATATTGTATTTAAAACAATAGAGTTGACCAAAAAGTGCTTCACAGTAATAAAACTTAAAACATAAAATTTCTAAATTACCACATACACAAACATCAGAAATCTAAAATACAAACACTCCAAAGTCCAGTGTTCAGTGATCAGATTTCAGACGTGACTTAAGTCTTCAATGATCACACTAGGCCGTGTTGCGTACCGTTTATCGGGAAAAATGAAGCTTCAGGCAAAAAATTCTCATCATAATAAAAGCACGATTCAAAATAAAATGTAGATGCCTGAAATTGAATAAAAATATACTACTACTGTTTAGTAAAATTGAATACTCACTGTAATAATAATAATAATAATTAATCAAAATATCACAAGCAAGACAGCTGTTGAAGAAATGTTTGGCAAAAAAAATGTTGAAAAGTTCTATTTTCACTTAAAAGTTAAAAGTTTTAAGAATTTATTGATTAGATACCATTTTGATTATGAAATTAAATTGAACTAATTATTAAACTATAATTATTAATGTAATTAGTAAATAATTAAAAATAACTAAACTGATGTGTTCAATAGCACATTATCATATTAGTATATTTTGCTGTGGTATCAAAATTGGTATCGAGAACCACAAAATTACACTGGTATCGGTACCGACTACTGAAATTTGGTACCATGACGACACTAATGGGGATAAAATTATTAGAGATTAGAGTGGCTAAAAGAAGCTCCTCTGAAAAGCTGGAAAACAAGTCTTCAGCAAACGACCCTGCATCAGTGTGGAGAGGCCTGAAAGACATTACCAAATACAAGACACCACCCCCAACACTGTAGGGAATCAACAACTGACTGACGACCTGAATGTATTTTACTGTAGATTTGAAAAGCCCAGTCTCACACCCCACACCTGCTCGGACCTTCACTTCACACAAACACCAACACCTCCCGCAACCCCCCTCCTGCTACTCAACCTGCACTTAAGATCTGTGAAGAGAATGTGACAGGTCTTCTGGAAACAAAAGACAAGGAAAGCACAGGGCCCAGATGGTGTTTCACACAATTGTCTAAAAGCCTGTGCTAACCAGCTGGCCCCATCTCCACACAGATCTTCAACACATCATCGGAGCACTGCAAAGTTCCTAGCTGCTTCAAACACTCCACCCTACTCCCTGTCCCAAAGAAACACAAGATTGCAGGACTTATTGACTACAGACCTGTCATCCTGACGTCTGTGGTCATGAAGTTATTTGAGAGACTGGTGTTGGCCCACCTGAAGGACATCACTGGACCCTTACTGGATCCCCTGCAGTTTGCCTTTCAATCTAACAGGTCTGCTGATAAATCAATATGGGACTGCATTACATACTGCAACATCTAGACAGACCAGGGACTTATGCATCTAGACAAACCAGGGACTTTAAGAGGAACACTCCAACATTAAACCTGCTCACCATTCTGAACAGCACTGTGGCAGCAGTGGAGTCATTCAGGTTCCTGGGCACTACCATCTCACAGGACCTGAAGTGGGAGACTCAAATTGACTCCACTGTGAAAAAGGCCCAGCAAAGGTTGTACTTCCTTGGACAGCGAGGAAGTTCAACCAGCCATAGGTGCTGCTGATCCAGTTCTACTCAGCAGTCACTGAGTCTGTCCTCTGCTCTTCAATAACTGTCTGGTTTGGTTCAAGTCAGACATCAGAAGACTTCAAAGGATAGTCCGGACCGTTGAGCGGATTATTGGTTCTCACCTTCCCACCCGCCAAGAAATGTAGACCTCCTGAGTGAGGAAAAGGGCTGGAAAAATAGCTTTGGACCCCATTCCCCCAGCACACTACCTTTTTGAACTGTTGCCCACTGGCCGGCACTACTGAGCTCGGAGCACCAGAACAGTCAGGCAAAAGACCAGTTTCTTCCCTCAGGCCATTCACATTATGAACAGTTAAAACTGCACCCAATACTCTCCATTGTGGCAATACAATCATGTGCATATTCAACTATTCATTCATATTTACTGTATATTCCATTTATATTTATTTGACATCCTACCTCTTCTGCACAATACATTAAATCACCTTGAACATAACTGTATATCTGTATATAGCATATTTGAACAACATATTGCCCTTCTGTAGTTTCCTCTATATATGTTTCTTATTTTTGATTCTTAATTCACTGTTTGTGTATATATGTTTATACGTATATGTTGTATATATGTACTTTTTTTTTAATTCTCTTTGCACTGGAAGCTACTGTCACCATAACCAATTCCTTGTGTGTGTAAACATACTTGGTAATAAAGCTCATTCTGATTCTGATGTTGTTAAAGTTGCACAAGTACTGAATTGAAGAGGGTGAATAATTATATGAACAATTTTTTTTTTTTTTTTTACTATAAAACATTTGTAAAGTAGTATGTGAATCAGTCTACAAAAATTGGTCTTGGTGCACAGGAGGAACTGTTATATTAATGTATAAATTAGGGTTGCTACGATCAGGATTTTTACAGCCAATAACGATCACTGATTTTTTTGTCACCTGATCAGCCGATACCGATCCCGATCACCACCTTTTATCAGGAGCTCTGTCATAACTGGTAATATTTAAGCTTTCTGCACACTATTAACTGAATTTCACTGTTGGCAATACCATTTTGCCTTGTTTTTGTTGACAAAATAAGGTAAAAGGGCTAGTTATAAAAGCTTTTTTAATAACACTTTAAAACAAGTATAGGCTAACACAAAACATTCTTTGTATTATAATAGATAAAGTGTGAATCTTTGTGTCAAACTGATAGCCTACAGGTGCAATTAATCTTAATGTGACATTTTTTAATATTTGTTCATTGTCACTATTTCATAAAATAATTATTTTTATTTTTATTTATCTTTGGATCATATCATACATTATATTAATACATTATAGCATCTAAATATTGTATAAAAAAACTATTAAATTGATAAAAATGCTGTATTTTTGTTTAGTTGGATGATCGAAGTTTCTTTTTAACTTGTAGCTGCTTGAGCTTTAATGAGGGGAACATGCACTCCCTTCATGAGGCAATAAATGAAAGGAGAGCGGAGAAACAGTGCATCTTTCTGGACTCTACAGGTGCTACTGTTAATGCGGTTTAATCACGAGATATTTAATAAAGATATTTGAATTACATCACATCTTGTATCCTGCGTTATCACTGTGATTTCTATATCTGGTGGAGAATGAGAAGCTGCCACTGTGAATGATAATAAAGACCATTTCACAGCTCAAGGTGGTTTCTCTATGAAATGTCGCAGGTGAAACGCCATACAGTACAGAACACAAACGTTTCATATTCATCATAAGTCTCCCTCTCTGCATTGTTCACAACTGCTGAATCAAGTCTGTTGTCTTACAGCACTCTGCCAGTGTTCCCCACACTCCATAATGCCATGATAGTGCTTGATAGTAAGTAGTAAGATAGTAAGATAGTAAGATAGTAAGTCTTAAAGGAGCCACGTCTTTTGTGACATGGGCGATCGGTTTTTGCGATCAGCCAAATTACAGATCACCAATCGAGTTGTAAGACATGAATATCGGTCGATACCGATCGGTGGCCAATCAATCGGAGTACTTCTAGTATAAATTCTGTATAAATTATTTTTCTATGAATAAATTACTCACATAGCTTTTCTGCAGTTGCTCACAGCTGGTATCAGTCTCCTTCTTCCCTCTTCTGATGTGTTGTATTTCTTCAGGTCCAGCTCATCCAGCACCTCCTCTGACATCTGAAGCATGTAGGCGATTGATGAACATTGAGCAGGAGTGAGTTTATTCTCTGTGTGTTTGTCTGATTTTAGAAACTCCTGAATCTCTCTGTACAGAGTCTGATCTTTCATCTCCAACAGACAGAGGAACAGACTGATGGATCTTTCAGTCGAGAGATGCTTGGCATTCTTGATTGTGTTTTTAATGTACAGTGAGGTTTTCTTGATGCTCTCTGAGCTGTTCTCTGTGTGTGTCAGTAGATCCTGTAAGAGTCTCTGACTGGACTCCAGTGAGATTCCCAGTAGGAATCGCAGAAAAAGATCCAGGCTTCCATTTGCACTCTGAAGAGCTTTATCAATTGCGTCCCTATGCAGATTATGAACTTGATCCAAAAACTGCAATATGTTAAGATTTTTGATAACATAATGGTAAAACACATAGAAAGCAGCCAGAAACTCCTGAATGCTGAGATGAATGAAGCAGTAGACTTTCCTCTGATGAATCACAGAGTCCTCCTTAAAGATTTCAGTGCAGATCCCAGAATACACTGAGGCTTCAGTGATGTCTATCCCGCTCTCTTTCAGGTCCTCCTCATAGAACATGACATTGCCCTTCATCAACTGTTTGAAAGCCAGTTCAGCAAGTTTAAAAATCACTTCACTGTTGGACTGCAGGGGTTTCTCTGGATCTCTCTCTTCATACTTCTGATTCCTCATATTGATCTGAATGAGCAGGAAGTGGATGTACATTTCAGTCAGAGTCTGAGGGATTTCTGCACTGTCATCTTGTTTCAGGATATTTTGAAGCACAGTGGTTGAGATCCAACAGAAGACTGGTATGTGGCACATGATGTGGAGGCTTCTTGATCTTCTAATGTGTGAGATGATTCTGCTGGCTTGATGTTCATCACTGATTCTCTTCCTGAAATATTCCTCCTTCTGAGGGTCATTGAATCCCTGGATTTCTGTGACACGTTTGATGTATTTGGAGGGGATCTGATTGGCTGCTGCTGGTCTGGAGGTAATCCAGATGAGAGCAGAGGGAAGCAGCTCTCCTTTGATGAGGTTTGTCATCAACACACCAACTGATGAAGTCTCAGTCACATCAGAAACTTTCTCACTGTCTGAAAAATCCAGTGGAATTCTGTTTTCATCCAGACCGTCAAAGATGAACACAAGTTTACACTGATCATAAATCTTTGAGTCCAGATCATGAAGTTCTGGATGAAAGTCCAGCAGAAGTTTGTGAAGACTGTACTGCTCATCTTTAATCAAGTTCAACTCTCGAAATGGGAGCACAAACATGAAATCTACATCCTGATTGGCTTTTCCTTCGGCCCAGTCCAGAATGAACTTCTGCACAGAGACTGTTTTTCCAATTCCAGCGATGCCTTTAGTAAGAACAGTCTTTATTTTGTCTGTTCTCTTCTCCTCACATCCTGGTTCAGGTTTAAAGATGTCATTGCAGTAGATTGGAATATCATGTAAGTGTTGAGTTCTGGGTGTTTTCTCCATGTGTAAAACCTCATGTTCTTCATTCACCCCTTCACTCTCTCCCTCTGTGATGTAGAGCTGCGTGTAAATCCTATTCAGGAGGGCTTGATTCTCTTGTCGTTTGAATCCTTCAAATAAGCTGTCATACTTGTTTTTCATGCTGGTTTTGTGTTGGTCATTTACTCTTGGCAGAAAGTCATCTACTGGTTGACAAGAACACACCTGCTGGTCTCCAGTCTCCTTCAACTCTGTGTGTGTCTGTTGGTGAGCTTTTGTGTTTTGCTGCCTGATATGGGACTTCACAGAACTGTTCATTTCATGTATCTTCCACCTGAAGAGAGAAAGAAAAAAGAAAATGGCCTTTGGAGACATGAGTAATGCTAGATAAGAAAGTTCAGAAGAAAAAACATAGGTTTTGGTGTTATTTCTAGGGATGCGACCCATTACTTTAAAATCTGGTAACAGAAACACTGACACGAAGAAAAAACATTGTTTATGTGAAAAAAAAATGCTGGTTTAATTACATTTAATAGAAGCAGTTGCTGATGATTTTTAAATTGACAGTAACTACATCGCATTTACAGTTGAGACTGGTTGAGATATGTGCACATCCTCTATCATGGAGAGGTCCATATAATGGAGTGCAACAGAACAAAAGAACTCACCTAAGTTCATGGAAGCTGTAACGATGTAAAGGATGGGCATGGAAGAGGAAGGAACTGGCTAAACAGTCAACACAAAGTTTAATGATAAAGCTCAACATGAAACAAACATAAACACAGACACACATGCAACGCGGCCGCTTGCACCTCTCTTTTTCTCTAACTGTCGCCTCCAGCTAGTCCCGATCCCCCTCCCGGCTGTTAGCCCCAATTCAGGGCCGGCTGTGTGTCCTCATGGCCCGGCCCCACCCTCCTCCTCATCTGTTTCTTAGTTCCTAGTTTAAAGTCCACACCCCCAGAAGTGATTAAGCAATCTCTCTCTTTGTTATTAGCACATAATAAAGAGCATTTCCTTTGTGTTTTCCAGTGCTCTGATATTGTGTGTTAGTCATGGTTGTTTCTGTCAGATTCAAACTGACAGGATAGAACAATAAAAGCACCATTAAAGTAGTACATGTAATTTGCGCATTATATTCCAATTCTTTTGAAGCCATAGGATAGTCTTGTGAATCGCAAAAGGCTGCACTTTTTAAGTAAATATATAGTCTTCATACCCTGCACGCTTCAGTGAATAAGCGCTGCTTTGTTGTCACACACTGATAGGATGCGCTATGATCATGATGTGCTGCTATATTTAGCACTCTCAGAGCAGTGCATGATATGTGAGCACTCTACCTTCATCTCAGATGTAGATGCTCAATACTCCAGCAGTTCAGTGTTATGCTAAACTAACATACGAAGTATATAAGGAATAACTGGTGACGGACCTTTGAAGTATTGAAACATAATGCACACCTGAGGTGGTAATGCGAGTGGACATAATTTTTTTAATAATATAATGGGATGGAGTTAATTATTCTGCCTACATCACGGTTACCACATCTCAAGACATCTTCCAGTATTTTATCCAAGACATTTTCAAGTTTTATCCCTAAAAAACTCGTGAATAGAACTACTTCTTTACGCAACAGATTCAGCATTTTGCTTAGATACAGCCCAAGTCTTTGTTGCTAGTTCGAAAGAGTCACCCAAGCCTCTGTTGCTAATTTGAAAGCGTCCCTTTAGATCTGGTAACAGAGGCTTAGGCTGTTTTTAGCTCTTATTAAAGTAACAATGTATGTGCGTGAGCGAGCCAGAAAAATAAGAAAGTGCTTGAATGGGTGTGTGTACCTGTGTGTGTCGTGGCTCATGTCAGCTGTAACATCGCTTCAAATCACCAAGATGTTTAACTACACCTCTCAGCAGCAGGGTGGGAGTGGTGCCATTCATATATGAAGGTTTTCAGTTGCAAAACTGTTGTATTGATTATATCCCAGTGGTGCACTGACATCAAGGCTCTCTGTCATGGAGTTTCTGCAACATCTTAACCACGTACTGCAAGACTGCAAAAACCTCTTAAAACAGCATACGTTGTGGACAATGAGACCATCCAGATCAGGATGCATGATACACCAAGACAATGCGGCATCAACAACAGTAGCAAGGGAAGTGTTGGCTTATTTCTATCCCCGCGGGTCAAGCGCGCGAATGCTATCATCCAATGCCACTAGAATGCAAAGTAATGCAAAAGTATAATGACTGACAAAAATATGATTATAATATTATCATTTTGGACTGCACATGCCCTGCCATGTGGCGTAATTACACATAACTGCAACAGAAACAATACGCATTATCCTGGTGTATCGTGCACCCCGATGTGTATGGTCTTACTGTCCACAACGTAAGCAGCTTTAAGAGGTTTTTGCAGTCTTGCAGTACGTGGTTAAGATGCTGCAGAAATGCTATGAACCTGGCCACATGCCAGTCAGCACACCTCCGTTAGAAGTACAATGGGTGCGCTTCATCCTCATGCAGTTTTACAATGAGATTTTGGTTGGTAGAGCAACATTTTAGGAAGTTTTACTTCAATTACCAGGGTGTCAAGGTCTCTGGACAGTTTTGTGATTTTTATGTTGAGATTTTACTTATCATGTTGAGTTAGAGGATAATGCAGACATACTGTGGTATTGCACATTTTAAAGAACTTTGACTGCCTCAAAGCATATGAGGTCTCTGGCACCCCCCAGGTCGGGAACCACTGAGCTACAAGACCATTCAACTACTTGAACAGTGCGAGTAATGCTTGACATACTATAAATTGGCTTTCAAGGATTTATACCTTGTCGTCATGATTAACACAGGCTAACAACTGGGGTAAATTCTGTCATGTTACACTAAATTTTTGCGTTAATAACAAATTTCTTGACAAAAAGTGTTTCCAAACCAGTTTTTCACAACATCTGAAGTATCAATGTAGCGCTAGAGTTAAACGGAAAAACATTATGTTGACACTTGTCAAATGTTAGCTATAATTTGCGTTTCAATCAGCTATATCGGTAAACTTCTGTCGCAAAAATATCCTTGGATGGAAACATAGTTACACACAATGCATGAGGATAAGCACTTCAATATGAGAACACATCTTGAAATCTGAATCTGACCAGGTGCTTTTTAAGGTCCAAATAAAGGACATGTACGGTACGTGAAAAGAGGACGTAGGTTTCATTTAAAAATCAGCAGATTTGAGGGACATACCTTTGCATTATTCCTGCATTAACAAGTTAACAATAGGAGCCTTCTTCTCATGCAGACTGCCATTTTTATGATTCCCAACAAAGTCTAATTTAAAATTATCACATTATGATTTGGTTTCGGTTTTCGTCCCAGTGTTTCCATAATTTCCTGTTTTGGCCAGTAATTTTCATTTCAGTGCATCACTAGTCATTTACATTCAGTTTCTTAAACCATGGTTACTCTGAGATGCACTGCAGTAAACCAACAACTACATGTTTTTACTAACAAAGTTTGAGAGGTCACTGCTTTATCACTAAATTCAGGGGGACACATCATAGAGTTGTCACTCTTCATAGACACACGGCTAGGTTCTGAAGATGCGTCTCTCTCTCTCTTCCTCCTAATTATACAGACAAATGACAAACAAAACCACATTTCAGACATGTCTGCTGTTTTTCTTTCAATTTATTTTCCCAAGCACTGGTTAGTGTCTTTATAGCTTTAATGAACTGTAAGTTGCTTCATATTAGTGCGTATTGTATAGAAGTATACTATCTATATAGTGCGTATTGTATACTGTACAGTGTATGTTATTATTTGTATACTGTTGTGTGTAATTATGTGTATATCATATGTTTAAATTGCGTTGTGTTAATTTGATGTTATTGTAAATTGGTATATGTCTCATCACTGTCACGACTGCTATGTTGATCAGAACTGCACCCAAGAATTTCACACACCATTGCACTTGTGTATATGGCTGTGTGACAATAAAGTGATTTGATTTGATTTAAGCACCTGATAAATGCATAAATGACTAGTATGTTACCTGAGGTCAGAGTTCTCTGCTTTATCACTAAATTCAGGAGGACACATCATAGAGTTGTCACTCTTCATAGACACACAGCTAGGTTCTGGACGAGCTCCACTTTTTCTCTTACACCTGATGATTCTTCCAAAAACAAATGAAACATTGTTTTAGACCTCTCTGCTGAATACCATTCAATCTCTTAGTGTCTGAATAACTTTAAAGCTGAAGTGTGTAATTCCTCCGCTACTAGCACCAATGAACACTTATAAATAAACATTTTCAAAACAGTTTCTGAGTTCACCTTATCTGCTCTTGATTGAACAAAAAGAATCATGCTATAGGTTATGTTGTTATGTGGGGTCTAGGCGGGCCACTTAAAACAAACACAGGGATTTTTATAGTGTCACAGAAACACAGTGTTCATCGTTTCAAGAAAATTACCTCTGACTGGCTTACTTTTAGTTGTGTCTGCATTTTAAGCTGGGATAGGAGAAAGTAATTTAACATTGATAAAGTTACATACTTCAGCTTTAATGCACTGAATGTTGCTACAAATAAAAGCATATATGAAATGCATAAATAACTAGTATGTAACCCAAGGTCTGAGGTTGCAGCTCCATCAGTAAATTCAGGCATCAGATTTCTCATAGGTTCATCACTCTTAGTAGACAGAGAACTTGATCCTGGAGATGATGCTCTTGAAATCTGGTACTGATCAGCACCAGACTCTTCTTTTTGCTTGCTGAAACTTGTTTTAGAGGTAGTGTCCTCCTCATCTCTCTCCTCAATGAGACTCATTTTGGAGGCAGTGCCATCTAGTCTCTTTTCTCAGAGTGTAGAGACTGATTTCAGACCTTATTTGGAAATACAAAGCAAAAAGAGATAACAGACACTGCCTGATTACATTTTAAGGGTTTTTACTCAATTGACTAAAGCAGCAGAGGAAAATCATCCTAGAATAAACAGTATACTGAAAATCCAGCTTAAGCTGGTAGCTGGTTTCTAGCTGGTCATGAGCTGGCCGACCAGCTACCATGTTCTAAAAACCAGCTTGACCATCTTGCTACCAGTTTATTTACAGTAATTTTATTGAAAAAAAAAAAAATAAAAAATTAAGACTTCTTAATCTTAATTTAACCTACTAAAGTGAAATTACAGCTGGAATTTGCAGCCCTCAAAAGATGTTCTGTTGCAGATCTTGCATTAATCAATAGATAGACATTTGTCAATTAAACAAACTCATTCAGTCGTTAGGGTTAGTACGTGACAACACAGCGTCTACAAATATCATATGAGAAATATATACATGATGACTTCCATAAATTTGAGTACACTGAAACAAAATCTCAAATTCACCATCTGAGTAATATTAAATACGATTAACTTAAATCACTTTAATCGTCGACGTTTCGACCATTAGGCTATCCAGGTTTGTTTGCGAATTAAACTATCAAAATATAAACATCCATTTTGAAATCTCATTAAAAAGCTGAAACTCAAATGACGGTTCATTTTTATATGCTAAATTATATAAACCTACCAAACATATACTGAAGTGTAGATTCCCGTCGTTTAGGTAGAAAGCCTTGAAATGGCGTCTTTTCCCTTACTTTTACTTTCGTTTTGCCTACCTTATCTGGAATTAATGTGACTCGGTTTTTACAACTCCACCCAGAACAAAAAAATCACTACTACCCACTAATTTTACATTTATTAAACTGCAAATCGGGATATAATTGGAAAAACACAACCATACCAGTATACCTTCGATTTATCAACAATACATTTTAAACATTAAACCAGTCAAATCCACTTAAGTCAGTGTGAAACGATCTCTTCGTTTACTTAGTTGAACACCCCATCTAGTGGCGCAGTTAATCGTCACATTCTAGTCTGGTGACATTGGCTGAGTACGAAATAGCAGAAATAGTATAAGTAGTATGCAATTTCGAACTCAGCAATCCTCTTCTGTCTACCGTTCAACGATTTAACTCTTACTGATCCTCAGTAATATTCTCGACCTTATCTCAGCTATGTTGCCAATAATATTACATTTAAAGGTGCAGTAAGCTATTTCTTAGACTGTTGTTGAGACTTGATATTTGAACTCAACAGCCAAACAAACACACCCCTCCCTTCCGTGCTCCTTCAGAAGCTCCGCACCCAAGAAGCACCCCGCATTGCCAATGCTGTGTGATCGCAACAGGCTGTGTCTCGTTTGGAAGGCTGCGTCCTCCGGAGGTCGCATTTGTCAGCCGCATACGTCATCGAGGCTGTCTCGTTTCAGAAAAGCGAGTAGGACACTCTGAATGCAGCCTTTGAATGCGACCTTCTTTCGCGGGAATTTGGAGGATGCATGAGGTGTATCCTTTGTGGGCACTCACAACGGAAATGTCTAAAAAAATAAAAAATAATGCCAATTTGCCTGTAAATATGATGTTCAAACACAAGTAATGTTAATCCCAAGTTGAAGTACCTCAGAAGATGGGTGCACATTAAATAATATGTATAATTATATGAATATATAATTAAAAATAAAATATTAGACTAAAAGTACACCTGTAAAATCTATTTTATTTTCTCTTTACATCTTTATAACTCTCCTAAAGTTCCTTTGCTGTCATAGCAACCATGTTACGTTCCGTTTGTCCTATGAAGGCCGTCTCGTTTAAACAAAGCTTTTTTAAAGGAGGACGCTCAGTATACTGCAGCCTTAAAAGGATGCGTCCTACCAAGCACGCAGCCTTCGAAACAAAACACAGCTAATGTTGTGTGGATCAGACAGATCCACTTTGTTTATTTTCCTATTTACAGAGCCAGGGCTGTGTACAAACACCAGATTTTTTTTTCCAGCTCACACACAGAATGGACAGCTAGCAGACCATGAAGAGATATTTGTGGAATTTGACAAAAAGTGTACTGGATTAAAATGACTTACTCCACCTTTAATTAGCCATTTACTCACTTTTCTTCCAAAAAGGATCTCAATAATATTATCTTTTACTATAATTTAGTCAAACTTAGAGTTTGTTGTGTTGTCACTCCAGTACAGCAGGAGGTGCTCTGAAGCTCTTTAGTCTGCTGGTAAACTCACTAAAGAAAGAAAGAAGAGCTCATAGTTTGAACACTCAGCATGTGTGTGTTTATAGTTCAGTGTTTATAGTTCAGTGTTTATAGTTCAGATGTTTATAGTTCACTGATTATAGTTCAGTGTTTATAGTTCAGATGTTTATAGTTCACTGATTATAGTTCAGTGTTTATAGTTCAGATGTTTATAGTTTATTGATTATAGTTCAGTGTTTATAGTTCAGATGTTTATAGTTCAGATGTTTATAGTTCATTGATTATAGTTCAGTGTTTATAGTTCAGTGTTTATAGTTCAGATGTTTATAGTTCATTGATTATAGTTCAGTGTTTATAGTTCAGATGTTTATAGTTCATTGATTATAGTTCAGTGTTTATAGTTCATTGATTATAGTTCAGTGTTTATAGTTCAGATGTTTATAGTTCATTGATTATAGTTCAGTGTTTATAGTTCATTGATTATAGTTCAGTGTTTATAGTTCAGATGTTTATAGTTCAGATGTTTATAGTTCAGTGTTTATAGTTCAGATGTTTATAGTTCATTGATTATAGTTCAGATGTTTATAGTTCATTGATAATAGTTCAGTGTTTATAGTTCAGTGTTTAGTGTTTATAGTCAGTGTTTATAGTTCAGATGTTTATAGTTCAGTGTTTATAGTTCAGATGTTTATAGTTCAGTGTTTAGTGTTTATAGTCAGTGTTTATAGTCAGTGTTTATAGTTCAGATGTTTATAGTTCATTAATTATAGTTCATTGATTATAGTTCAGATGTTTATAGTTCAGATGTTTATAGTTCATTGATTATAGTTCAGATGTTTATAGTTCAGATGTTTATAGGTCAGTGTTTATAGTCAGTGTTTATAGTTCAGTGTTTATAGTCAGTGTTTATAGTTCAGATGTTTATAGTTCATTGATTATAGTTCAGATGTTTATAGTTCAGTGTTTATAGTCAGTGTTTATAGTTCAGATGTTTATAGTTCAGTGTTTATAGTTCATATGTTTATAGTTCAGTGTTTATAGTCAGTGTTTATAGTTCAGATGTTTATAGTTCATTGATTATAGTTCAGTGTTTATAGTTCAGATGTTTATAGTTCAGATGTTTATAGTTCATTGATTATAGTTCAGTGTTTATAGTTCAGATGTTTATAGTTCATTGATTATAGTTCAGTGTTTATAGTTCAGATGTTTATAGTTCATTGATTATAGTTCAGTGTTTATAGTTCAGATGTTTATAGTTCATTGATTATAGTTCAGTGTTTATAGTTCATTGATTATAGTTCAGTGTTTATAGTTCAGATGTTTATAGTTCAGATGTTTATAGTTCATTGATTATAGTTCAGTGTTTATAGTTCAGATGTTTATAGTTCAGTGTTTATAGTCAGTGTTTATAGTTCAGATGTTTATAGTTCATTGATTATAGTTCAGTGTTTATAGTTAAGTGTTTATAGTTCAGATGTTTATAGTTCAGTGTTTATAGTTCAGATGTTTATAGTTCATTGATTATAGTTCAGTGTTTATAGTTCAGATGTTTATAGTTCAGATGTTTATAGTTCATTGATTATAGTTCAGTGTTTATAATTCAGTGTTTATAGTTCAGATGTTTATAGTTCAGTGTTTATAGTTCAGATGTTTATAGTTCAGTGTTTATAGTTCAGATGTTTATAGTTCATTGATTATAGTTCAGTGTTTATAGTTCAGATGTTTATAGTTCAGATGTTTATAGTTCATTGATTATAGTTCAGTGTTTATAGTTCAGATGTTTATAGTTCATTGATTATAGTTCAGTGTTTATAGTTCAGTGTTTATAGTTCAGATGTTTATAGTTCATTGATTATAGTTCAGTGTTTATAGTTCAGATGTTTATAGTTCATTGATTATAGTTCAGTGTTTATAGTTCAGATGTTTATAGTTCATTGATTATAGTTCAGTGTTTATAGTTCATTGATTATAGTTCAGTGTTTATAGTTCAGATGTTTATAGTTCATTGATTATAGTACAGTGTTTATAGTTCAGATGTTTATAGTTCAGTGTTTATAGTCAGTGTTTATAGTTCAGATGTTTATAGTTCATTGATTATAGTTCAGTGTTTATAGTTCAGATGTTTATAGTTCAGTGTTTATAGTTCAGATGTTTATAGTTCAGTGTTTATAGTCAGTGTTTATAGTTCAGATGTTTATAGTTCATTGATTATAGTTCAGTGTTTATAGTTCAGATGTTTATAGTTCAGTGTTTATAGTTCAGTGTTTATAGTTCAGTGTTTATAGTTCAGATGTTTATAGTTCATTGATTATAGTTCAGTGTTTATAGTTCAGATGTTTGTAGTTCATTGATTATAGTTCAGTGTTTATAGTTCAGATGTTTATAGTTCAGATGTTTATAGTTCATTGATTATAGTTCAGTGTTTATAGTTCAGTGTTTATAGTTCAGATGTTTATAGTTCATTGATTATAGTTCAGTGTTTATAGTTCAGTGTTTATAGTTCAGATGTTTATAGTTCATTGATTATAGTTCAGTGTTTATAGTTCAGATGTTTATAGTTCATTGATTATAGTTCAGTGTTTATAGTTCAGATGTTTATAGTTCATTGATTATAGTTCAGTGTTTATAGTTCATTGATTATAGTTCAGTGTTTATAGTTCAGATGTTTATAGTTCAGATGTTTATAGTTCATTGATTATAGTTCAGTGTTTATAGGTCAGTGTTTATAGTTCAGATGTTTATAGTTCATTGATTATAGTTCAGTGTTTATAGTTAAGTGTTTATAGTTCAGATGTTTATAGTTCAGTGTTTATAGTCAGTGTTTATAGTTCAGATGTTTATAGTTCATTGATTATAGTTCAGTGTTTATAGTTCAGATGTTTATAGTTCAGATGTTTATAGTTCAGTGTTTATAGTTCAGTGTTTATAGTTCAGATGTTTATAGTTCATTGATTATAGTTCAGTGTTTATAGTTCAGATGTTTATAGTTCATTGATTATAGTTCAGTGTTTATAGTTCAGTGTTTATAGTTCAGATGTTTATAGTTCATTGATTATAGTTCAGTGTTTATAGTTCAGTGTTTATAGTTCAGATGTTTATAGTTCATTGATTATAGTTCAGATGTTTATAGTTCATTGATTATAGTTCAGTGTTTATAGTTCATTGATTATAGTTCAGTGTTTATAGTTCAGATGTTTATAGTTCAGATGTTTATAGTTCAGTGTTTATAGTTCAGATGTTTATAGTTCATTGATTATAGTTCAGATGTTTATAGTTCATTGATTATAGTTCAGTGTTTATAGTTCAGTGTTTAGTGTTTATAGTCAGTGTTTATAGTTCAGATGTTTATAGTTCAGTGTTTATAGTTCAGATGTTTATAGTTCAGTGTTTAGTGTTTATAGTCAGTGTTTATAGTCAGTGTTTATAGTTCAGATGTTTATAGTTCATTAATTATAGTTCATTGATTATAGTTCAGATGTTTATAGTTCAGATGTTTATAGTTCATTGATTATAGTTCAGATGTTTATAGTTCAGATGTTTATAGTTCAGTGTTTATAGTCAGTGTTTATAGTTCAGTGTTTATAGTCAGTGTTTATAGTTCAGATGTTTATAGTTCATTGATTATAGTTCAGATGTTTATAGTTCAGATGTCAAATCAAATCAAATCACTTTATTGTCACACAGCCATATACACAAGTGCAATGGTGTGTGAAATTCTTGGGTGCAGTTCCAATCAACATAGCAGTCGTGACAGTGATGAGACATATACCAATTTACAATAACATCAAATTAACACAACACAATTTAAACACCTTTTATACACATAAAAGCATTTCAGAGGTATTTCAACTCCTGATGATGTCATGTTTGAGGGACGTTCTGTTGTGTGCCTCATCCAATAGGAGTTGAAAGTTCAATCCTTTAGTGAGCAAGGCTTCATGGGATTTGTAGTCTGTTTTGGACTCCCTTTGTTTGATTTTGCCGTGATTTTTATCAGTATAATTTACAAATTGGAATGTGGGGGCTTGAGTTAGGTTTTTACGACTATGTTAGGCCTACCTTTGTCTTCTATCTGAATACATGAGGCCCAACAGTTTCAAGCCTTCATTCATTGTTTTTTTCCCGAAAATCGATATTCTTCGGATGTCGATTTTCCTAAGAAAACAATCTAATATTGAGACTGTTATACTATCTGGTTATTAGTCCCTGACTCCAGGGTGGTGCCCCATCAATATTAATCCTTATTAATATTCTATTGATTTTTGATAATTGATAATTATCTTTGATGATTGTTGAATTTGAAGTATCAATAAACTAGTGTTAATTTTAATTAATGTATCATAGATGTTAATTATTGGTGATTATCTTTGATAATTGTTGATTTAAAGGATTAAAAAAGCTAACCTTGATTCTCATCAATGTTCTGTTGATTTGAATAATTAATAATTATCTTTGATAATTATTAATTATTGCTAATAACCAAACCCGCTCCTAAACATAGCACACTACATTTACTGGAGACCCATATGAGGTTTTAATGAGTTAGATTCAATTAATTAATTTAAATATTAATTAATAACTAAAGAAATAATTATTAATTATTTCTGATAGTAACACTGATCTAAACAACCAGTAAAGCCCTACATAATAATTGGTGCCCCATGTGAGGCATCCTACGTGCCAGTTCTGCCACAGTGTGTATGCATAAGAATCCAAAGTAATAATTTTAATCATTACTTAAAAGTTTGGTTCTGTTTGACAATTGACTTCTCACAACTTGCCTAACATAAGCCAGTGTGGTGTGAAAGTGCTCTTAAGAGTGAATTAGGGGTTGTTAAATTCACGATAGTCTGCTTAAAACCTGCTGTTGTTGTTGTTATTTAACTCCTAACACTTTCACCTAGATGTTACAGAGAGGTGCCAAGTCACTTCATTGATGTCCACCAAAGAGTGAAATTAGGGTTAGGGCAGTGAAATTTGCACATTACATAACAGTAGACTGTAAGCCACAGGTCGAAGCCTCTCACCTGTGCGTTCGTGTCAGCATTATAGAAACTGTAAAACAACAAGCTATTATAGCCACTGTATCACAAGAATTTTTACTGCCCAGTAAAATGAGTCACCAATCACCCCGCGTGACTGGAGCTGAAGTTCCACAGAGGTCAGTCAACCCAGCACTGCAAGATGTGGTCGCTGCTGTCCTCCATCTCTCTGTAGAGGAGAGAGATAACCTTAACGGCTACAGTATTAGTTGTTGTGATGAAGCATTGCAGGAACTAGTTGATTATGTCAACAACCCGGTCGGGAAGCCAAAGAGCACAATCCCAGACCTAGTGGGCCAAATGTTCCTTCTTCATCACCGCAGAACCCAACTGCAAACTGCAGAGCACCAGCCCCAGCTCGCCCAGCTGCAGAGCAGCTACAAAGTGGTGCAGAGGGAAAATCTCAGCCTGCACCAAGACGTTAGGTGCACCCAAGCTGATAAAGTCCAAGCACAGGAAATTAATGCCCGGATGCAGGAGGAAAACGAAACCCTGTGCAGGCAGCTTCAAGCTGCTCAGCTAAGAGTAGAGTCAGATCAGGTAAGTGCAGCTGAAACACACAGCACAACATCTGACATAGAAGAGGGACCCCTCTTTAGAGATACGCGTAGGAATCTGCCCCTGAGAAACCCAGGGACACACGCTAGGAGCTGAGATGCCCCTAGTGGTACAGTCTCTGACTTCGTCCTCCAAGACACCTTTCAAGCTCCTCCAGCGGCCCGCTGGTTGGATGCAGGTGCCCCTCCTTACAGTTGCCCTCCTCAATCAGTTTTCAGTCACGCCACCTTGCGTTTCAAACCGACTGATTCCACACCATGGAGGGGGGACAATTATTTTCAAGCCCAGAGTGGTGTAAGCGGCTCGAAGGTCCCATTAGCCAGGGAGCTGTACGCAACCCGGGGTCCACCCCCACACGTCGACTGGACTCCTTCCCCACCACGAAGGGGAAGAAGTCGTCCTCATCATTATAGCGATCCAAGTGACTATGGTGTTTCGAGACATGTGTGCGCCCTGCCCGAGGGCACGAAGGCGATGCCAGAGCCCTGGGGATCCAAGCCTCACAATATGCAGACCTAGCGCTTGAAGGCAATGAAATGCCTCGCATTAAGGTGAATGCTAGAACAGGACCCCAGAGGTGCCGATCACCCTGCCAGCAGGGTAGGCAACAGAACCAGGGGGGTGGTAACCAGACACACCCCCAGGGTCATGGCAGGCCTAAACAACAAAATGTTCACAGGCAGAAAGGAAAGGTGCGGTTCGAACGAAAACCCAAACAAGAAGGTGGGTGGGTAGAAAAGGTTTCAAACCCCCTCAGAGAACAAGATTTGAGAGAGGAAATAGAAGATATAAGGAGATGCTTGACTGAGTTAGTAACAAAGCTTGACGTGCTCCGTTGTTCACCAGGTCCGCCGACCTCCTCAAAGGAACACGGCGCTGAAACCTCGTCAGTATGACTAAATGATGTGCCCCCTCCCGTTAACCCCAAAGTTTACTTTGTAGGTCAGGAAAAGGGGAACAGGGTTCAAGTTGCTCCCCAAAACAGTCACTCCTAACACGCCACACCATCCTTTTCTGACCTTCTTGGGTGATCTGTACCGTAAGGGCAACGCCTGACTCATGGGTCATTCAGCTCCCACGCACTACTCGACACTGGTTCCGAAATAAGTCTTATGGGTTCCAACACCTTCACAGAGGTGGCTAGAGCAAAGCTCTCCCTTGGCAAACTGTTACAGACAGAACTGCAGCGTAAGCATCACAAGTTACACGCAAGATAAGTCATCTGTCACAAACGTGTGTGGATTGACATTATCTTTCAAGGGATGATGCTAATAGACCCTGTTTACATATGTCCCATTAATACAGAACCATTGTTAATTGGCCAGGACCTACTGAACCGACTGGCTCTGCTCACTGACTGCCGTCGTGGACACGTGGGCTCAGGTTGACATACCAAGACCACTTGGACCAGAAAACAGTTTGCCAGCTTCAGATGGACAAGTCGCTATCATCCAAAAATCCAGCAGAGACGATGACTCCAATAAGAACAATTACAGGGCCTAGGTAAAACCCTTCAGCGTACTATAGTCACTGTAAATTTGCACTTTGTTCTTATCAATAACCCTTTGCACGCTTTAGGGACTTTGTCAGAGAAGATAACTTATGTGTGTATCGTTAGAGATCTAATGCAGGACCTCAGGGAAATTAGCTCCTCAGTTAAAAGTCTGAGTGGTGGAAGGATTCCAGCTTACCTGGTCTCCCTAGACCTTGCCGAACAAATCCTTAGATCTGCTACTATCTCCATTGTGCAACCTTCACAGATACACCTGGCATATAGTTTTGGCAGTGAAATTCCAATCCATGTAAATCCTCAGAACCTCGAAATAGGATTTATCCTCAATCTACCATCATAGGCAGAATATATATAGACTAAAGTCCGTATTTAATGTTGGTTTTCAGAGAGGTAATGCACACATTCACCTAAAAACACCACCAACACTCGCCTACCATGATGAGGACCCCTCGCTCTACCTTATCCCTTACCTAAACATGTACCAAGACAAAGGACATTCATTGGGTTTGTCCAAATGCAACCCCTTTGTTAGAGAGGTGACTAACTACCTCCCTGAACAAGTGTTAATGTAGCATGTCCATCAAAGATGAAGGAACAGAGACAAGGGTAGAGCGAGCAGGCAATCGCTGGCTTGTTAACACACCAGCTACCGAAGTCCCAGTGTCATACGACTGCAATGATACAGCCACTAAACTAAGGCTACCAAACCAAACAGTGTTCTTAATGGTTCCCCAAGGAGCCATTGTGCATATTGACGAAATTGTCCTCCATCATCTCAACGTCGACAAACATGACGCAGAAATGGAGATCATGGACACATTTAGAGGTCACAACCTCACCGTTGATGACACCCTTCGACAGCAGCTTCAGGCTGATAGGATGAAATGAGTGAAGTTCAGTCTCAAACCGACTGGCTTGACCACTATATTTCCTAGTCACATAAGCAGATCGTCATCTTACCGAGAACACCCTATCAGTTTAGTTGCCCTCTGGCTCCTCTTAGTGGTTGGATCATCATCGCAATTATTGCACATGCCATGTACAGGTACATTCAACACCTACAGGCCAGACTGGACTCACTCCTCGTACAGCCGCGTTTTACACACCAGTCTGAGCCCATCCCACAGGTTAACCCCAATCATTTCCAAGGATAAGCCTTTTAACCTTTAACCCTCCTTTCTTCTAACATTTTGTTCCTAGTAACCAATGTCAGGTTCTAATTTGAGTTTGTGTTATGACCAAAGAACAATAAAGGATTGTGTTACGGTTAATGCTGTGCCTTCCAATAACTTGAAATGTTTATGTGCGATAAATGTAGTTTTAGATTTAGCTAGAAGTTCTATGCCCAGATGTGCCTCAATCTCTGTCCAGACAATAAAGCATCTGTGAACTCTAATGAACTGTATGGACTATGCAACCGTTTTCTTTCCTATCAGGAATACATGGATGGCGTAACCCACAGGTTACTGTGAACCAACAAGAACTGTTCGGCCCTTCAGTTGCTCTAAAGATGCTGGACAACAACCAACTCTTCAGACCAAAGGGGGGAATTCTGGGCCTCATGTATTCAGATAGAAGACAAAGGCAGGCCTAACACAGTCGTAAAACCTAACTCAGGCCAACATAACAAGTCATAAATCTTACTGATAAAAACTGCGCCAAAATCAAACAAAAGGAGTCCAAAACAGACTACAAATCCCATGAAGCCTTGCTCACTAAAGGATTGAACTCTCAACTCCTCTTGGATGAGGCACATGACAGAATGCACCTCAACCATGACATCATCAGGAGTAGAAATTCCTCTGAAATGCTTCTGGGATTTGCTTCCAGCAACTTTGCTCGCTGTGCGTAGAATCAGCTCATCACTGCTCTCAGGCGTAGCCTCGTGGCACAAGGAAGTAACGTCTGACTTGAAACTGTGGCCATACAATCTCACTGGACGAGTTGAGATTACTCTGTGTTCAACCGAACACTCTAACGGATCCGAAGGAGACCACCGAGTAATCCGCATCTTCATCCGTTTGCCTGCAGAAGTGAAGAGGGAAAAGATTTCTCTTCCATCTTCAAACAAGTCGACATTTCTGATTTCTCTGCCAGCCCGCCGAGAATCAGCAGCCGTACCGCCCGCTGACAGCGTGAGGAAACGGCCTCCCATCATCACCCGAGCCTCGAGGAACCGAGTCTGAGTTAAAGGATGGATGAACACACATTCTGCATCCTTATGCGATTCAAGTAAGAGGTTTACGTCTGGGCAGAGATAGAATATTATAGTGTGTTATTCTTGTGTATCAAGGTTATTGCTTGTACAGTTTACGGACCACCGTGTCCGCTCATTATTAATACTCAGGGTATTAATTATCATGAATGAGATTTGCTGTATTGTAGTCCAACCACATTGGACTGTTGTGCATTTCCACCATCGCGGGTGAGACCGGCACACTGAGTTTATCCGTTAAAGAATCAAAGACCGCGGTACGGTTTACGAGCCGTCCACCGCGTCTCTGAGTGATAAACTAATAGCTGCTTTCTCTCCCACGATCGCGAAATCGGCTTTGAGGCTGTCACTTAACTCTCTCTCTCTCTCGTACTAACCACACACACACACGACCCCCTGCACACATTTTTGGCTAGTAGGTAGCTTTGTGATAAAACTCAGCATTGTCCCTAAGCTATTGTACAAGTGTATACATGCGGTAACTGGTAGACGCCAATGACTGGTTTCTCTCCGCCCACATTTGCAGCCATATTCTCTTGCCGGAAGTCTCGCATGACATACTCTCCACGAGAGTCACATCCGCCATTTTGTGCGCGTCCCTCTTTACACACACACACACACTCGCTCTCTCACACACACACACACACACACACACACACACCCTCGTGTGTTATAGGATTATTTTGATTTCCATATCTAATCATATCACTGTTTAGTTTGTAGTTGTAAGTCGGAAGTTTACTGACTGCATTGTATGAATTATTAATTGATATTACTGCATAAATAAACTTTATGTTACAAAGAGAAGTGTTTTGGTTTGTTTTGCATACGCCTGTGTCATGCTGATGGGATGTCAGTGCACCGTCAAGCCTTCATTCACTGTTTTTTTCCCGAAAATCGATATTCTTCGGATGTCGATTTTCCTAAGAAAACAATCTAATATTGAGACTGTTATACTATCTGGTCATTAATCCCTGATTCCAGGGTGGTGCCCCATCAATATTAATCCTTATTAATATTCTATTGATTTTTGATAATTGATAATTATCTTTGATGATTGTTGAATTTGAAGGATCAATAAGCTAGTGTTAATTTTAATTAATGTATCATAGATGTTAATGATTGGTGATTATCTTTGATAATTGTTGATTTAAAGGATTAAAAAAGCTAACACTGATTATCATCAATGTTCTATTGATTTGAATAATTAATAATTATCTTTGATAATTATTCATTATTGCTAATAACCAAACCCGCTCCTAAACGTAGCGCACTACATTTACTGGAGACCCATATGAGGTTTTAATGAGTTAGATTCAATTAATTAATTTAAATATTAATTAATAACTAAATAAATAATCATTAATTATTTCTGATAGTAACACTGATCTAAACAACCAGTAAAGCCTTACAATGCGCTTCCTGACTCCTCCTCTACGTGACGCGTGACCTTACCAACGAGCTTACGTCATCCCTCTCATGAGCGTGCGTCAAGTATTGTTTTGTTTCTAAAAATAATCTATCGTTTGGATTCAGAAGAACTTTATTTGTCGACTGGAGTCATGTGGATTATTTTGATGCACCCTAAATATGCATTTTGGACATTCACTTACATTGTTTAAAGGAGGAGGCCTGAAATGAAATCCAATTATAACAATTTATAAAACTAATTTAAATAATTTATATAGAGCTTAATTCTGTTATTTAAAATACATTCTTTGCCATTTACCAGGCCAAGGTATGGCAGCTGCCATACTCTGCCATACCCAATTGATGCCCCTGAAGGCAGTTAACAGTATTTTGCAAATAAGCACCTGGAGGAGATGGAATCTCAAAGCAACGAAGGTGGGAAACCAATGAACTTCACTGCCAGTGCCGGAGAGAAGGGCCTGCACCACAAGATATAAGAGATGCTAGCATCATATTGTATGAAAGCAGGGTACAACATGATTAGAGACACCCCAGTGGCTCATCATGTAGAGCATGTACAATAAACAACACAGCTCACTTAGCCACAGTGGCTTGGGTTTGAATCCAGCCCAGACCCTTTTTACTGGGTACCATCTACCCAGTATTTCCTGTCTCTTTCCACTGTGCCTGTCTAAAGCAGAAATGCCCAAACAAATAAAAAAATAATTATAAAAAAACAAACAAAAAAAAACAATGATTGTAACAATTCTCCTTTTAACAAAATAATTTTCCTGAATAGAATTCTGATCCCTACAAACCCTAAATAAAGTAAATCGCAGGGAAGGCCAATCCACAACTGATGTCACATGTAGCCTTCTTAAGGCTCACATCCAGATTAGCCTGTACCAACTGTGTTGCATCCTACCAAAAGTAGCCCAATGCTGTTGAAAAATATTCAGGCCATATGTACCATTTCAATTGTGGGCCTTTTTTTGGGCATACATCTTTTGCTTCTCTAAGATCTTTGCTGATGTCTTTCCTCCTTGGCATTGTGTTAACACACACCTGAATGCTCCATACCATTAAACTGCTAAAACTTCAGCTTTTATAGAGGTGGTCACACTTGCTGATGATCAGTTAATCAAGGGCATTTGATTAGCAGCACCTGGCTACTACTTAGCCTCTTAATTCCTATGGAAGCAGTAAGGGTGTACTTAGTTTTTCACACATGGCTTTTCCATTTTGGCTTTATTTTTGTTAAATAAATCATGACACGGTGTAATATGTCATGTGTCATCGGAGGTTGTATTTACCTAATTTTAAGAACTGCTAAGGACCAGATGATTTTTATTATGTCCTGATACGGAAAAACCATAGAATTCAAGGAGGGTGTACTTTCTTTTTCACATGACTGTATACAGTGAAATTTTATTTTTTTCCTCACATGTCCAAATTGTGATTCTGAGATGTTTAAAGTGTTAAAAGTGAAAAATGTGAAATTATTGAGTGTTTCATGTTATTAAATGAATGTGATTAAACATCAAGTTGGCAGTTTTTAATATGCTTTAGTGAATATAGATTTGCCATTCATAAGGTACAAAGTGTTTGTCACTGGGGCAGTACCCTTAAAAGGCTAAATTTGCACCTTTTCCAAGGGTACATTATAGTAGCACATCACTGAAGTCCAAGTTAGTACATATTAGTACATAAGGGTATATATTTAATTAAGTACCCTTTAATACTCACCCAAAAATAAATTGTAGGAGCACATAAAAGGAGAGGTTTTAATGAGCATCTTTTCAGCACAATGGCAGTTGACTGTACCTCACTTTAAATCTTAAAAAACAAACAAACATGTGAACACACAAACCACTTCGAAGGAGCTTCTCTCATTTCAGGTTGTTTCTCACAAAAAATAAATTATCGTATGCCTTCAGATGACTTGAAATTAGATGCACAAGTCACATGGACTACTTTTATGACATCTTTTGGGTCTTCTAAGCTTTAAATTGAACCTTTATCCACTGCCATTGCATTGAAAGTGCGGGCTGTGATATTCATTAAAAATATCTCCTTTTCTGTCCCCACATAAGAAAAGAAAGTCATACAGGTTTGAAACGTAATGAGAGTGAGTAAAATATAACCATTTTTATTTTTTGTTGTTAGTCTCTTCTGGAACACAGGCCGTCTTTGAATTATATCTTTACAATAGCACATTGCAGGAAGTGGGCATATTTTTCATATTGGATGAAGAAAGTCATGTTAAAAAGAAAGTATGCACTAAAGGCTGCAGTTGCCCCCTCTTTGATTCTTATTCCCCTGCACACCATCCATTTGAACCATCCTGATGAAAGCCATTTTCATATGGCATATCAGCATCACACTGTAAGAGGAAAACATTATGTTAGAACAGTATTAAAACCATGTAACATCTGCAAAAACAACTTTCAGAGCTTTATTTAATTTGCTATGATAAAACGTACAGTATTACATCATTCTGACGAAACAAAAACATATGTTTGACAATATTCACTACTCATATAATCTACAGTAATGCCACAGTAAATACCTGGAAGATCGTCTGCAAGCATCTCCTCTCTTGCTTCAATGTATATTTTAGCCAAAAGGATTTTTCTTGGTGCAAGCTCATGCACAATACTAGTGAAGCCCCCCTTGAAGCACTGGACAGTTGATGAATGGATTCAGTCAATTTCATCACATAACAGAAAAAACTGATAGTAATGGAAAGTTAATCATTCACATTAACTTGATATTAAAGTGGTCACAGCAGTCTTATAGAAATATTTCACCCAAAAATGAAAATTATGTCCTAATTATATAATACATCCTTATATCGCTCAAAACCTGTATATATTTTTCTTCAGTGGAACACAAAATGTGAATGTTTGAAATCTTCATAGTGTTTATTGGCCATAATGTAAGTGGATGGTGATTTAAAAAGGGCTGAAAACATGTGAAAAATACCATAAAACCACAGTAAAAGTAATCAAGTTTGTTCACAGGATACAGTGAGAACCAGTGATGTTTTCAGAGCTTTACTGCTTTAATTTGATAGCAAATAACAACTTCAATTATGTTCTGTTCATCAGAGTGATCATATCACTACAGAAAACTTGGAATACATCACACCTTTTATTTCAAATACTTTTACTGTGGTTTATGTCCTGCCACCAGAAATTCACCTTTTGTGTTACAAAGAAGAAAAGAGTCATGTTGGTTTGAAATTACGTCATGTTGGATGTGAGTGGCTTGCAGCGACTTGGTGCTGCTGACTCCATTGGAGGAGACGGCGGGCGAGTTGTGACATACAGCGGGAGCGCAGACCGCCTTGGCGGTTGACATATGCTACCGCTGCCGTGCTGTCTGTCCAAACTAGCACGTGCTTGCCCTGGATCAACGACAGGAACCTCCGCAGGGCGAGCAGTATTGCCAGTAACTCGAGGCAGTTGATGTGCCAATGCAGCCGCGGACCCGTCCAGAGGCCGGTGGCTGTGTGCCCGTTGCCAACAGCGCCCCAGCCCGTTTTGGAGGCGTCTGTCGTGACCACGACGCGCCTGGAGACCAGTTCTAGGGGAACACCTGCTCGTAGAAACGAGAGGTCGGTCCAAGGGCTGAAAAGACGGTGACAGACCGATGTAATGGCCACGCGGTGTGTCCCGTGGCGCCATGCCCATCTTGGGACTCGAGTCTGGAGCCAGTGCTGAAGCGGCCTCATATGCATCAACCCGAGTGGGGTGGCCACCGCCGAGCATGCCATATGCCCCAGGAGCCTCTGAAAAAGTTTCAGTGGAACCGCTGTTTTCTGTTTGAACGCCTTCAAACAGGCCAGCACCGACTGGGCGCGCTCGTTCGTAAGGTGCGCCGTCAAGGAGACTGAGTCCAACTCCAAACCAAGAAAAGAGATGCTCTGAACCGAGAGGAGCTTGCTCTTTTCCCAGTTGACCCGAAGCCCTAGTCAGCTGAGGTGTGAGAGCACCAGGTCCCTGTGTGCGCATAACACGTCTCGAGAGTGAGCTAAGATTAGCCAGTCATCGAGATAGTTGAGAATGCGAATGCCCACCTCCCTTAACGGGGCAAGGGCAGCCTCTGCGATCTTTGTAAAGACGTGAGGAGACAGGGACAGGCCGAAAGGGAGGACTTTGTACTGATACGCCTGACCCTCGAACGCGAACCGCAGGAAGGGTCTGTGTCGAGGAAGGATCGAGACGTGAAAGTACGCATCCTTCGGGTCTACCGCCGCGAACCAATCTTGATGCCGGACGCTCGCTAGAATGCGTCTTTGCGTCAGCATCTTGAACGGGAGTCTGTGTAAAGCCCGGTTCAGTACTCGCAAGTCCAAGATTGGCCGCAACCCACCGCCTTTTTTCGGTACAATGAAGTAGGGGCTGTAAAACCCTTTCTTCATCTTGGCTGGAGGGACAGGTTCTATCGCATCCTTCCGTAGGAGGGTAGCGATCTCCGCGCAAGGTAGCAGCGTTTTCGTCTTTCACCAAGGTGAAGTGGACACCGCTGGACCTGGGCGGATGCCCGGAGAAGTGAATCATGCAGCCGAGTCGGACGGTCCAGACCAGCCCTCATGACGGACTGGAAAGCGCAAGCCATGCGTCCAAGTTCCGCGCAAGGGGGACCAAAGGGACAACGTCATCGGATGTACCGGCAGGTGGGGCCTTGCGGCGGGGCGGAGCTCGAGGTGCCACACCACGTCGTGGCCGTGCTGAGTCCGAGGACATCGAAGCACTTACCTGGCTCCTTGTGACCACCCCCGGAACAGCCTGGGACGGGGAGGAAGAGGCCTGTCCTCGTGACCCGTGGAGACTGTCACATCGGGGGCAGATTTGTGCCACAACTGGGCGCTCAGGGCGGGAGACTGCCGCTGGAGCGCCAACCTGCCAAATGGAGTGGTGGACGGTGGTCGTGATGCCAGCCGTACACACCGGATATGTGACCCAGGGAACAAGAAAACCACCCTTGCTGAGCTCGAGTACTGCAGCCACTTGGGCATGCGGCGCAATTAAATGCAAAAGGTAACAAAAAGATGAAGATCTGCTTACCAGCTCCAGAGCAGCGGGTTTCGTTGTCCCTGGGTCGCCCGTCTCAAGGGCGCTTTGAAGCCTTTCACGGGTTCTGGGCGGCCGCGAGACGGGTGGCGTCTGCTTCCTGCGGTGGGCTCCACGCCGGGGCCAGGCCGAAGGGGCGGGCTGCGGTGGAGCCGGTGCAGTCACCGCAGGGGGACGCCCTTGGCGATGAGTAGATGGGGTGCGGGATCTTGAGCCGCGCCGGGGCAGGATAAGCTGGCTAGCATCCATCTACTGCTCTACCATCGAGAACTGCTGGGCAAAGTCCTCGACGGTGTCGCCGAATAGGCCCACCTGGGAAATGGGGGCAGCAAGGATTCGTGTCTTGTCTGCCTCACCCATCTCGACCAGGTTGAGCCAAAGGTGGCGCTCCTGGACCACTAGTGTGGCCATTGTCCGCCCGAGAGACCGCGCCGTGACCTCTGACGCTCGGAGAGCGAGGTCGGTTGCCGAGCGCAGTTCCTGCAAACTACCCTCGTGCAGTTCCTTTAGCGCCTTGGCGGACTTGCAGGAGAGCCATGGCGTGCAGGGCGGAGGCGGCTTGTCCAGCGGCACCGTAAGCCTTGGCCGTCAGAGACGCCATAAACCTACAGGCCTTGAACGGGGGCTTTGGGCACCCGCGCCAGGTGGTGGCGCTCTGCGGGCATAGGTGCACCGCGAGCGCCTTTATCCACCGGGGGATTGCCGAATAACCCTTGGCCGCCCCACCATCGAGGGTAGTGAGAGCGGGGAAGCTGAAAAGATCGGGACCGGGCAGTAAAAATTGCCTCCCACAACCTTGTCAGCTCTTCATGCACTTCCAGGAAGAAAGGAACAGGGCGGGGCGTGGCTTTGAGCGGTGCCGCGAGCCCAGGAACCAATCACCGAGCCGCGAGGGTTCAGGGAAGAGCGGTGAAATCCACTCTAACCAATGCTCACGGCTGCCCGGGAAAGTATGTCGTCATCTCCGCGTCAGCCTGTGACTAGGCGATCGACCCCAAAGGGAGGAGCCCAGCTGAGGCTTCCGACTGGACAAGCCCGCTCTCCGATGCTGCGCTCGAGAGCTCATCACTTTCGCGAACTCCGAATAAGAGGTCGAACTCACCGTGAGATGAGCTGGCAGACTCACCCGGAAGCCCGATCGGGGCAGACGAGCGTGCTGGGGAATGGGAGGTCCGCGGGGGGATACCCGGCAGAGGCGGTCCCATTGGGGTCCCCAAATCGCCCCCAGTGCTAGCCGCGCTGGCCTCAAACCTGTGGGTAAAAGGACCGAGGCGGGAGCCTCTGGGGTGGCTCGCTTTATTACGAAGGCGAGCCGCGACCGCAACGTTGCCTTGGACATATTCTCGCAATGAGAACATGACCATCCACGAACGCTGTCTCCGCGTGAGCAGTGCCCAGACACGAAAGACAGTGATCGTGACCGTTAGAAGGTGAGAGATAACGAGCACAACCAGGAATAACACACAATCGGAAAAGCATCTTTAAAAAGACGTTCCGTGTGTGCGCTCTTTTAGAGAAATATATACTCTTTTAGAGGGGAAAAATGCTCTTTCAGAAAATATACTCTCTAGTTTTTCTGCCGAAGCGCCCAGGGGCATTCTCTGCAGTGCACCAGTGCAGAGGAGGGAGAAGCCGCTGAAATGCGCCGTCAGATCCAGCAGAGGTGAATGAACAGTAGTATTCAGCTCAGTGAGCATGACCGTTCGGCTCCGAAGAGAAAATCTGAATGAGTGGTTGCATACCAGCTCCTTTTATACCCGTATGTTCGGGGGAGTGGCATGCAAATACCACTCGCCAATTTTCATTGGCCTTTTATCAAAGACCAGAGGTGTCTCGGGCTCCCAAGAGTGACCCCTAGTGTCACTACATCGACACCAACGTCGAGTGAGTGACAGATAGGGAAATTAAAATCTTCAAGTGACAGAAAAATTCTGTGCCCCTCTGATTTTTATGTCCCCCTGGTCAATGTAGTTCAAACCTGCTGTTCCACGTGCAGCACTGAAATCAAACATGTATTTTAAGCTGATAATTGACATTTAATTATCTGTGATGTTACTTACACTTCTCCACCATGAAAAAGTTTGCTGCATCCAGTCTTTAACAATCAAGGTATCTGGTAGCATCTTGCCATACAGTACATGCAAAATATTGACATCCCTCAAATGTGCATCCTCATCAATGACAGCAAACCTAATGTAGGTGCCAAATAAAAAGTGCAGAGGAAAATGTTTGTTCAATCTCAAATGTACAAACAATTTTTCCCATCTGAACTTAATTTTTGCAACCACTCAAAGACACTCAAAGATCTTCAGTTGTAAAGAGTATTAATGCTATCAATGACTAGAAGCTATATGTATTGTGAAAAGCACTATACAAATAAAAATGAAGACTTAAAATATATGTCCTATAAAACATTATTGTGCACTTGGCTTGCTAATGTGTTATACTACAGCAATGCACTCACCCCTGACACAGACCTGTTACAGGCTCTTTGCAGTTTCTTCAGACTGTATGACTGTGCTCAAATTTCTCCTTACTCCTCTCCTCCTCGAGAATCACACGCTCCAAGCATGATCAAGGATTGCAGGCAATTAATGTCATAATACTTGGATTTATTGTGACAATACTGTGGCTGGGGAAGCAAAAGTGTAATAAATCAACAATGTTTCATACTTTGGGCATTCGGAATGAACGCTGGCATCTTTCCAACTGTATCGTGCATATTAAAAATGATATTATTGCTCGTGGACTGCAGGGGCGGACTGGCCATTGGGAGAACCGTGACTTTTCCCCATGGGCCGGCCACAAAATGGGCCGAATGGCCCGCGATAAGCTGAAATAAGTCGCCGCGTTATGCAGAACAGGCCACAAAATGGCGCCGCGATATGCCGAAGGGGGCAGCGACCACCCTGGTGGACGGAAAACAATCAACCGATACACACGTGATGTACACCGGCCCAAAGCAGCAGCTCTCTGCCATGGTGAGCGGCATTGAGCGGATTTCTAATGCACCAGTGTACATGTACCGTTACATGCTCAATACGCGGTGCAAAAAAGCAGTTCAACAGAATAAAGTGTCTAAATGAAGAAAACATGACAAA